>NW_027503975.1:0-30268 GCF_021521415.1 Bidens hawaiensis | reverse complement strand
TGGTTAATGAGGGTGAATTTTCATATAATCTCATTCTCAGTGATTTTAAATCATGTGTTAGATGCCTTAAACATTGTTTGGCTTAAGGAATAAGTATGGTCCACCAGAATTATATTTCATTTACATTCGTGGAACTTATTCATATGAAATATTCAGACATAATTCTTTATCATTTAAAAGACTATTTACTTGTACCCAATCTGTCTTCTATGATCCACGGTCTTAACGAGAACCATTCATATATACTTAATACGATTTCTTCTAAATATGTCCCTAAGTTTACTATAACATCTGGACGTTAAAGAAATCAAATCAAGTCTAACATATATATAACAGATTCCCATCTCACGTACATCATTGAAACTTCTTTTGTATTTTTCCTAGAGATATTAAAGATCAGTGGGAGCCTTAAGTGTCTCAATCATAACTTACAAGATTTGCAAGAGGTGGGGGAGTGAAAACTTTACATTATCTCAATTACACCTCTTGTACAAGACATTGCTCCATCACAACACTATTCTATCAAAACTTATCTCTTTAGAATTTACAATCTCTTACAAAAGTTTCATTGTTGCTTAAACTGGGCAAATTCGGATTTCTTACTAAACTAATCCTCAACAACAGAAACTCTAACAATTTATATTATTAACTTGTTTCTCTGTTAGAATTGATTGGTCTATAAATATTGACCCTAAGCATGCTAATTTTCTAAAGGTTTCTAAGGTCAGTGGGAGTAGTAAAAGTCCTTATAATGACTTGGCAAAAGTACAAGAGGCAGGGGGAAAAGAGTCAATAAATTTTACTCCAAATTTAACTCCAATTACACCTCTTGTACACCATACTGTACCAACTCTTACACACTTAGAATCCTGTAAATTATAGAAACCTAACCAAGAGCTAATTCATAAAACTGAAACTTCAAATAAACCCAATAATCAACTCAGGAGGTCATCTAGGTTTTAAAACCTACTAACTTTGATGATTATGTAAGCTCCCTAACTAAAGTTGAAATGGATGTTGGAAAGTTTAATGATCATACCCCTTATAATTAAACCATTATCATCAATCATAATTGACTCCATAAGTCGCTAACGTTTTGAGATTTGGTTAAATCACCTAAAGGTGTTCATAACTAAACTAAATACTAACACAAACGTTAAGACACTAAGAAGCATAATTGATTATTAAAGGTTAGATTCAAAAGGGAATAAATCATTAAAGAATCTTATAACCTATATTATAAAACATTTCTTTGAGGATCATCATTGTTCAAGTAGCTTATAATAGTTAAAGAGCTATGTGAGAAGAACATTAAAACAACTTTCCCTAATAACTGACTTACATATCTACATGCTCATAAAACAACCTAAATGTTATAAACTGATGGTTAATGAACATTTAATCTATAAGTCAATAAAATCCATATATGGGTTAATGCAAACATCAAAATTTGATGAAATATTTATACAATTATTTTCATCAAAAACCAAGTGGATTAAGTTACCTACCTCAAGAGGAGTGGGAGCAACTAAAAACAAACTTGTCCTTATATAGATGACATTCTTCTGACAAGTGTACGTTACATAAGTCAAAGCATTGTTCACACACTTTGATATGAAATATCTCAAAAATATTCCTTACATAATAGATATCATAACATTCTGAGATAGACCTAAAGGGACATTAGTTTTGTTCTATAGGTTTTATCTTAAATGAGTCCTTACACATGTAACAAACAATATTGCTCTATTTAGATGATAATAGGATCATTGAGATTATTACCTTATGCTTCATTAAGTAGAAGCCTTATGTAGGTTCAAGTCTATACTCGTTCAGATATTACTCAAAATTGTAACACACTAGATATGCCTAGATTAATGTGAAACATCTAAAAGAGTATTAAAATATCTTTAAAAGAAACGAAAGACTATAATTTAAAAGAAGAAGTGAGAATTCAAACCGGTAGATTACTCTAAACTTTGTCATATTCAGTGATAAGAAAATGTAATTTTCGGGATATATTATTATGTCAGTAGATAAATCTATCTCATGGAGGAGTCATAATGAACTGATAACAACAACCTAAGTCATAACGACATAATATGTTGATTAATTACAACGTTGTTGTCAATAAATGTTGTTGAATATTTATTAATGGACTCATAAGTTATATTAAACTCCAGATAAATTATATATTGAAGACTAATTGTGATAAAGTCAGCTATCATGTTTTCTCAAACAGTAACAGACTGAGAGGTGCTGCATTAAATTTTTGATATGAAATTAATTATTTGTTTATGAACGAATTGAGGAATCTAAATTTCATATCGATACATTCATGATATGCTTAAGGATCCTATAACTAAAGGTCTATTACCCATAAGTATTATGAAAACGCTTATAATCATGAGGGGTTTATTAATGATCACGTACAACTGCATATCGTACTATGAATGATTAACTATTAAATTTTCTTATCAGTTTTGATTTTGTACGTCTCTTAAAATGTTCTGCATGCATAATGACATATAGACGAATTAAATAAACAAATCAAACGTTCTAAAGGGCTTACTTGAAAATTTTGATTATAACTACTTAGGTTTTAATTAAGGACTGTAGTATGATTAATGGGGGTCTTGAGCTGATGTTCAATTCAATGACTGTAATTCTCTACTCCAGTTTCAGTTTAAAACTAAAATGAGTGTTAACTCTTGATCAGGCTTATCTAATACTCATAATAAATGATTACTCGGCCAAGTGGGAGAATGTAAGAATAGATATATTTTATATATTTATTTATATGGCCATCATTATCATTCATATAATAATAGATCAAAATAAATAATTATACCTTATTATATATTAGCATGGTAATTTTTGATGTGCCATATTACTCTTAATAGCTAATAAAGGGTTTCCCATTGGGTGTATATATAGAGAGAATAAATTAACATCATAACCTAATCTCACATACATAAGAAAATCATGTGTCTCCTCTCTCTTCAAAACCGGGTTCCTCTCAAAAACCCTAACCATCCTTAACTATACATCCTAAAGGGAAACTCGATCAAGATGACAAGCATGTCGACTTCATCATACCCTGCTGCGGTACTACTCTTCATGCTGTAACATGTTCATAGGTTTAGTATTTATCATGTTTTATATTACTTACATGAAGAACTGATCAACACCTCTCTCAAGCTACCGGATTGTTTTTTTTTGTAAATGGAGATCTCTCATGCATTTGACCCGAATTCACGTGTATGTGTTTCACCAAACCTAGATAGCCCTTAAACGAGTTATAACATATCTTTAAATTAAAAATTAATCTCCTCAATTTTTTTATATAAAAATCAATAAGGATATACTAAAAATTTATATCCGTTTTTTTTTAAAATAAATATTATATATAATTAAAAAATAATTTGATAGTAAAATAATAAACGGATCATGGGTCTCATCAAACTTAGAAAAGTTCTAAATCGGGTTATAACATGAGTCATAATTAATACAACTATTTCTAACACATGATGTTTGTATGTACAATGAAAAAGTTTTGTATATAGTAATTAGTATAAATCACTAACTCTGAGTTAGTTAGATGCATCATATGGGTTTTAGAGGGAGTATAATACTAAAAAGTTGAATTATATCAATTTCAATTTTTAATAGTTTGCTTAAATCTATTTATTTACACTCGAATTTGAACTATCTTGTCGAGTTTGTTACATAAGTATATTAGTATCATGTATCATACTATTATAAATTATTTATGAAAATTTGAAAATACTATGGATAATATTTGTTTATCCTCTTGTAAGACATTATGTCGTGAAAACGCCTCATCCTTGGCATTTTGCGT
The DNA here is from genome assembly GCF_021521415.1 of Bidens hawaiensis. NCBI lineage: Eukaryota > Viridiplantae > Streptophyta > Magnoliopsida > Asterales > Asteraceae > Bidens > Bidens hawaiensis. The sequence continues at coordinate 26,406 of NW_027503975.1, read as the reverse complement.
CATGTGTCATCCACGTCATCAACGAAGAGTTTTGCAAAAAGTGGCGTAGTAGCCAAAATGCCATAAGTCTCATACAATAACTACATATAGTCCCCTCTCTCTCCCCTTCGCACACACAATTTTATCAAAATTAATCAAAATGCATGTCATTTAAGCGTTTTGTAGAAAACGCTTTACGAAAACATTGGGGAGGGGGAGTGTACCCCTGGCGTTTTCATCCAAAACGCCACCATACCGCCATGACTACGGATGGCCTAAGCCTGGAGTGTAGTGTGTTCATAGTGGGCCATACTTCTTTAAAAGTGTTTCATGCAGACTGAGTTAACATGAGGAGGCATGCATTAATAACTAACATGTGTTTACTCCTTTTCCAATAAGATGTAGACCCGATTTAAAATCCAGATATGAAACAAGGTTTTGTGTTGCCATTAGAATGGGATGGTGGCGGAAATTGTGGTGGTTGCCGGAGTGGTGGTGGGTGAACTGCAATAAAGAAAGAAATTGTGAGAGAGAGAGAGTATTTATTTTTAAATATTTTAATTGTTTTATTCAATTATTAATAAATATGTTTACAAAATTATCCTCATCCTTAATGCAAATTACCAGATTTAACGAGAAAAATTAACGGGGTTAGTGCCAAAGGACGTAACGTGATAGGAATTTCAAACATAAAATATGTTTTTGTCATTAAGTTTGCTAAATGACTACCATTAAAAAACGTTCAAACATAAAGGACTTGTTTTACGATTCTGTCTTCAATCAATGTAGTTATAAAAGACTTGTTTTTGCAATCCATAAAAAGCTAGCGACGTGCTTGTTACCCGCTTGCTTTCTAGAGTTCTATTTCGATGTAAATAAAAAAAAGTGACATCTATTAGGTAGAAATGGTAGAATATTTTTTTGGAGCATTTACATATAACCTCTTCCTAAGATCATTTATTATATATATATATATATATATATATATATATATATATATATATATATATGGGTGTGTTAACATACAATAACGGTTTATCGTACATTACGTACGCGACCTTATAGAGTGTTAGATTAAAAACATGTGGTGGCAGTTAAGTAAATACCCAACAGTAGTTTGCGATCAAATTCATCGATTACAAATCAACTCTGATCCAAATTCGGAACTCGTCGCTCTATCTCATCCAATTTCTAAACTCTAATCACAACTTAAAATATGAAATCTCAAAATTCAAAAACCAAAATTGAAATAAAACGTCGTTGAACATCAATGATCTTCAAATTGATAAAAATGATGATTTAATCAATGAAATTGATGTGTAAGAGGCTTTAGAATCATGAGTCGATTATGAAATAGTAGAATAATACATTTAATTGAGCTCTGATTAAGGTTCATGTTTAAACATTTTGAACAAAAAAGCCCATACCAAAAAGTTTAGAAGTTCAGAACTTCTAAAGTTTAGAAGTTCAGAACTTCTAAATCAACAAAAAAGTTCAAAACTTCTAAACTAACCAAAAAGTCCAGAACAAAAAGTTTAAAAGTTCAAGCCAAATGCATACTCTTAAACATTCAAATGTTAAACCTTTAAACGTTTAAGGTTAAAAGTTTAAATGTTCGGGAAAAAAAGACTTAAACGTCAGATTAAAACCCATCACTCAAACCTCAAAATTGATCGATTGAAACTTCAAATTGATGATTAATTTAAATCAATCTCTGTGTTTCCATGAGTTTTGATGGGCATGGCGAAACATTTTAAATAGAAAGAAGGAAAATAGGTAATTTCAAAACAAAATGGGAAATATGTAATTAATATTTAAGGGCTAGGTAAGTATGCAATAAGGAAGCTTAACAAGGGGGTGTATGTAAAAATCGTTTTTCATTATCGAATGTTAACGACACTCATGGTTTGGAAACAAATTATAACAAGTGTGTTTACAACATAAGTCCAAGGGTATTGGGAGAGAACACCCCCCCCCCCCCCCCCCCCGACGGACGATAAGAGAGGTGATAAGGGATGGGCATTATATATATATATATATATATGATTGATTTCCTTTGAGAACCACTTTTAGTTTTAAGAATTCGAAAGAACACAACGTAACAACTTTTTTTTTGAATTTTTTTACACATGTAATATGTAAGTGTAAGTAACGTAAAAAAATTACGGTCTTTTTTACACACCGAATCGACTTTTTAAACATGTATAACTAACTTTTAAACTTGTGTAATTATCAAAAATCTTTATTCATTCTCCTGATTCATTTTTTAATCAAATTTAATCTCAACCACATATTCTATAATCATTTAATTAAATTTGTGTTCTATATTAAGTTATTAAAGTTCTTACAACTCATTAAATTCTTAAAATATCATTCCCCTATATAAATATAAACCACCAATTTCTTTAAAAGAAAAGACAGTGGCAATACCCGGTGAACAAAGTAGGATTTTAAAGGGGGGGGGGGTGCGGAAATCTCATAATACACATTTTTATAAAAGGGATTTCGAGTTTTACCTATACTTTGCAAGATATTCTCAAATTAGACACCATAACAATTCAAAATGATTAGATTTTCAGTCAGCACGTAGGTAAAATATAGCATGAGCGATTTTTTTATGAAATTCTTTTGAAAAATTTTTAATATTATATTATTATATTTTATTTTGTTCATAGTTAGTTTTTCCTTTATAACATTTAAAATATAAACTTTTACAAAATTCAGAATACATGTGTGTTTTTATCTACGTGCACACATAATTTTATTCAAAACCGAGTATGTCAAATTTATTTCAAAGTTTATTTTGACCCGCTTGGTTTTGTATAAAATTTATGTCAGCATGTAGATAAAAAAACACGTCTCAACAGTTTGTTCAGAATTTTGTAAAACTTTATATTGTAAAAGTTGTTAAAAAAATCTAATTATGAGTAAAGTAAAATAAACTAATTTTTTTTATCAACTGTTATTCTATTTTTTTTATATTATTCCAATTCTATTAATAAATAGAAACATAGACATTACATCAACATAGCAGGTAGACGAGCAACAAGCTGCGCCGCAACCCCTTTCTGAATTGCAAACCCTAACCTGCTAAAGACATATCCCTGCCCCTTTGGAGTCGACACATTGCTATGCACAACCCGTTGGACCCTGGTTAGGAAACATATAGCTTCCGGTGCCAAGGAGCCAAAGGTATCAAAAGCCAGAGGGACGAAAACATGTTGGTTCTCTTCGCAGGTTTTAGCATGTTTAGAAAAGTTCTAAGAACTTTATAAAAAAAACTCGCCTAGATCGTATTTTATTTTTATCTAAAATAGTCGTCTCGACCAGTTTAGTGTTACAAAATATTTGTTCCGAAAATTTTCTTAGCCTAAAATAGTCGTCTCGGCCAGTTTTGTAAAATACTCACTGACTCTAAGAATCTAGTCGTTTCAAGTTTTTTATGATGTGTATTTTGAGAATGTCTTGCAAAGTGTGGGTAAAACTCGAAAGTCCTTTACTAAAATGTGTATTTTGAAAATTTTTCATTTTCAAATTATATTTAACCTTTCATGCCATGAGAATACATAATAAAGATGGTGATATTTCACTTCCACGCAAGTACATACCCCTAATACACCCAAGGCCATCTTCTATAGGAGTTTTTTTTGGATGTTTTTAGAAAAAAGAGAAGGTGAGGTGGAAAAGAGGAGTGATAAGATGGAGTAGAGGAGGTGTAATGAAATTTTTGTAGAAGAATCTTACAAGAATGAATTTGTGAAAGAAAAAAGAGGAGAATGTAGAAGTGTTCATGGTTCAATTTTAAACCAAGAAATAGTCTAAATCAGTTATCGTTTATTTCATGCTCGGTTTTTTCATCTAATTTTTGGTCGGTCTGTTACAATATTTTCAAACCATAGCGAACGATTTAATTTATGATTTATACCAAAAACCAATCGTATAAAATTGGGCATGACCACAAGAATTTTATATATTAAAGTTTTAAGATATTTTATATAAGTATATTAGACATAATTAAAATTGAACACAGTTTTAGCTTAAGTTTAAACAATTCGAAAGTAAGTTAGCTTATTTATTTCATTCTCAATTCAGTAACTTCTGTGTGTTCTTTACCTTACAGGTTTCTAACATAGTAATTCTTCTATGGTCTTGTTATGAAATCTTTATAATTCTATATATCCCAAAAGTCATATGTAATTCCCTTGTTGCTTTGTAACATCCAACCTTTTGAAAATAATAAATTAAGAAAATTGTATTATTTAGTTACGCATTATTTGACAGTCATCAATTAAATAATTAAAGAATATAATGGATGGTAGACTTAAGTGAGAGTGAACTTAAGATAAATAAGGACTTAGTGTGCTAATGGGCCCAAGATCCATGAGTTTGACGGTATATATGTACCTTAAAACCCAAGTCACTTTCCATTTTACCAAAACATACTTAAAACACACACAAATACTCTCTTCCATTTCGGATCCAAATCCGAGGAAGAACCGAAGTTTGTTGGTGATTCGAGCATCTCATCAAGCAAGAAATACACTGATATTCGACTGTGTTGGTGAAACTAACTCAACCCGGTTCGTCTAAGGTACGTTTCATAAAGAAAAGCTCGTTCATTTAAGTTCGGATCGCATAGGAAATTCAAGATCTAGCTAAACCGGGTTTTGAAATCGATAAAGGTTCTAACTTTACCCAAAACGAGCTAGATCTTGGTTGGGTGTAATAATTGAATGGTAATACAATATTCCATCTGTCCCATTAAAAGTGTTATGGTTTGAAAAACACAAAGTTCAAGGTAGATTGAATGATTACTTTTATTGCTTACCAAATAACAATAATGCCCTTGAAAATTGGGTCAATGAATAATGTTTATTAATAATAGTTGTAGAAATTTGTAATTGGATAAACAAAAAAGGAAATATGAACCCTTTAATAGGACGAAAGGGGTAATAATAATAAGGTTGGCGCTACAGTAACTGATGATGATAATAATAATAATAATAATAATAATAATAATAATAATAAAGCAGCAACAAGTAGCTCATAATAATAATAAAGTAAAAAGTACACTATTAGGGTAATGTGACGGAAGCCGCAATAAGCATATTTAATATAATTAAACAGATACATAAACGTATGTTTCAAGTAGCTGAGTGGTTAAGACGTTGGATTGCATGGGTTCGAGTCCTAGTTCGCACAATTATTTACGTGAAGGAAATAAGGAGCTGGGTTCGATTCGCTTCGATTGGATATGGTATTTGATTCTATTAGGCCTGATATTTGATTCAATTGCGCCTGATATTCGATTCTATTGTCCCATATACCATTATGATCTGTTGGGCTTGATCTAGCCAAGCCTATGAGCTGACCAGGACTATTCCGTAACTAACCCAAAGCTAATCCCACTAAATTATCATGCTAACCGACCTCATCAACTCCGTTAAGATCTGTTAACTTTTTAGATGACAAGTTAGTCGGTGAATAAAAGATATATATGTATATATATATATATATATACATATCAAAGAAAGGGATAAATATAATAAAGGAAATAAATAAATAGATAGACTGATTAAAGAATAAGAACACTAAAGAATAGTAGGAGTTTAATAAAGATCGCCGTTAACCAAAGTAACCCCGTTAGATTCGTTAAACTAAACAAAATGAGCCAACCTTATCAATTAGGTTTAATTAACTAAGTTATAAACTTAGTTTTGTTAGCTAGTTGCACAATTAATTAACATATATGTATATATATATACATATATATAAATGTGTGTGTATGTGTGTGTGTGTGTTAAATAATTATCGTGCACAACTAAGGAAAGGATTACCTTTAGCTCCTAATGTAACCGGACCCAGGTGAATTCTAGCCTCTTTCTCTGTTTATGTTTTCGGGGTTGTGTGCATACTCAATGTGGTAGTTTGATATTATATATTGATTGACTAATAATATATTTGGCATGTAGAATGTTGAATGTGTACACCTATTAAATTACTTATGTTGGTACATTATATATACTTATTTAGATGTGGTACGTGTAAGCAGGTGTATGTACGGTATGCTGACTCTACGCCTGACACAATAAGTTAGATGGCAAATCCCTTTAACTTCTGTTGGACATAGGTGTGGCATGTGATAGTGTAGTTAAGGACCGTAGACCTTATACGTGATATAGATTATAGACATCAACGTAGATAATGACTGTGGACCTTATACGTGTTGTCGATATAGATGTTAGCATAGGAAAGGACTGCGGACCTTATACGTGCTGTAAATGTAATATGGTAGCATAGGGAAGGACTGTGGACCTCGTACATTGCTATGATATAGGTGACAACATAGGGAAGGGCGGCGAACCTTGTACGCTCTGTTAATGTATGATGGTATATGGAATGACCGCGGATCTTGTACGTACCATGAATGGTGAGCATATAGGTAAGGACTGCGGACCTTGTACGTGTTCACGACCTTGAGTATAGGTATAGACGGCAGACTATGAACGTACTCTTGGTCGGTTGAAGTAAGTGTTGATCGTGAATGTGTTAATATATGCATGGTTTGAATGTTAATAATGTTTGGATAAATATGCAAATGCGGAACAAGTTAAAAATGTTATGTGTATCTTCGGATACATATGAGTATGAATGTGTAAGTATGACTTGTTGCTTGTTAAAACTAGAACTCACTCAGCGTAGCTGATTTTATTATGCGCGCATGTAGTAGATCAAAGAAACTAAATGAGCTTGGAGTGTCTGCAAGGCTATCCACAAGGTGTTGGCATCCAAAGATTGTTTTAGAAAGAAAGTATTATGTAAATGTAATTATATTCCTCGAAAGTTTTTGTAAACTTTGATAGTTAAGTTGTGTTAAAGTGTAATCCAACTAATAGTAAGGTTCCCGGGTTTGAGGCCTTACAAGTTGGTATCAGAACATGAGTTTGAGAGATTTAAGCATCCTTAATGCTTAGACACAGACAGAGAATGAGACCAAAGAATGGATGCATTGTGAATAGCCGTGTGTCAATCAAGCAATATCGTGAACTGTAAGATGCATGATTAATTTCATGTAACAGACAAGAATGTGTAAGACAATTAGCTTAATTGCTAGAAATAGGAGTATATGAATATACACGATGATATGAATTGTTTGACTTATTGTCTAATTGTTTAAAGTAGAATCTAGGACAAGTAGAATCACAAAGAGGAGTGTTTAGGATACGAAAAGTAACGTGATTAGTTAATCACAGCTGGTCACTGTCATTAACTGCCTGCCTTACTATCCTTGTACTAACTAGTTCTTAGTGACGACGTTTGTGTTTTCTTATAGAATTCGAATGACTAGCACAAGAAAGGTTATTGGACAAGGAGGTCGCACGGGACGCCGTGATAGGCCACGTGTTAACCTGTTACCTCTACTGAATTGGTGACTAACACAAGGGAGGAAGATGATGTGTCAGCAAGAGACACGAGTAACAATGAAGGGTATCAACTTGATCCTTCTATTCAAGCTGCCATTGCTAAAGTTGTAGCTGTTGCAGTGAAGAATCTGCAATCGGACAAGTCTGCTGGAAGTCATAACAGAACCACTAAGAAGACTGGATAGAGTAATAAGAAAGCTGATGAGAAAAGTGGCTCGAGCGAAGTCAGGTATGTGAGAGTTGGTAGGTAAGAGAAGGATCATGGTGGCTGTAACTACAAGTCGTTCAACGGTTGTGATCCGCCAAAGTTTATTGGTGTGGGTGATGCAGTAGCAACCCTTCAATGGATAACTGATGTGGACAAGGCTATTCGAATCAGTTATCCTTCAATGGATAACTGCTATCCTTCATGATGCCGTCAGTTTAGCATGTACACTTACCGAAAACCACGTTAAGGTCGGGACCTTGTCGTGGAAGAATTTCAAGAAGCCCAATGATAAGCATGCACCCGAGCCCACTAAAGAATCAAAACTTGAAGCCTTTAAGCCTGACTCCACCAAGCACAACGATACCAACTCTTCCCATTACCGTAACAATAATAGAAATTCTGATTCCCAAAACTATGTCTTGGCCCAATTGCAAGCCCGACCCACCAAGAAGCCCTACACAGAACCCCACCGTTTATGTGATACGTGTAAATTTCACCATTCGCCTAACCGTAAGTGTCGCCAATGCATCCATTGTAGTCGTTGTGGTCACTTATTTACCACATGTCATGAATGCAACCAACTCATGATTCAACCATTTACCTCACCTCTTACCCAACCCCAAACTTTACCTTTTGCTCAACCATTTACTCAAGCACTCTCAACTATTAGAGATTGTTACAATTGTGGAAATCCTAGCCATTTTCTCAATGCATGCCCAAGATTTGCACACATGAACTAAATTCAATCCTACCCAACCCAAGCCACTCAATATCAATCTTACCAAGCCCAAGTCTATCCAACCCAAGTCACCCAAGCCCAATTCAACCAAGCTCAAAACGAATCAAATTCAGCCAATCCAAGCACAACCCATTCAAGCAATTCAAGCCCAAAACATTCAACAAATTCAAGCCAGCCAAATGTCAACCAATGTAACATCTCGAAATTTCTAAGAATAATATTTAATATATTATTTTTTTATGGTGGAATTTACTTGAGTTAATAGATATATTATGAAATTATAAAGATGGAAGGATAATTAGGCTAATTAGATGGAATTAATTATGGAACAAAAAGGAATGATGGGCCTAAGGTCCATGGGGCTTAAGGGAGTATAAATACCCCTTAAACCCTAATCCTTTCTATTTTCATCCATCTTTACACCATAGCCTACACTAACAAAAACACACACTTCTCCAATTTTCGTTTTTTAGAAAATAGCCAACAAAGAAACGAAGATTCCTGGAGATCTAACCGTCGGATCGGTCTTAAATTTTAACTGAGTGTTCATGGAATATAAATGAAGATTTTCACCGATTAGATCTTCGATAAGAGGTCATGAAGTCCGGTGTTTTACAGCAAATCCGTAACAGCTAAAATAGAAGATTCCGGAAACTGTTTTGGTATTTCCGGCCACTGTAGTAGCGTTTTCAGGCGACATCGAGCAGATGAGTTTGTATATCGGGGCGAGCCGCTTGAGTCACTCTATTCCAAGTTCGTTTGATATGGTTTTGGTCTTTTCGAGTGATTTCAGACATAAACCTCAAAGGTACGTTTTTGTTAAACAAACTTAGTTTTCGTGCACGGATTTGCATGAAACTTGGTAGGATGATAGATAGAGTCATAGTTATTGATAAAGTAATGAACTTGATAGTAAACGGGTTAGTTGGTTCGTTTAAGGTAAAACGAGTAGTGTTCGGTTTGTGAAAAGAACCGGTAAACGAAGTCGGTTTTGCATGAAACTTAGTAGCATAGTAAATCGGACCTTATTAGGTGAAAAAAATGTAAACTTGATGGACTTGATGAACGCGTAAGTATGTACGATTCATATGATAACCCTAGATCTAGCTTAAACAAGTTCGAAATCAATAAAGGTTTAAACTTTATTGATAAGTAAGCTAGATCTTGGTCTAGGATGGAAAGAAAAACGTTTACGGGGTGATATAACGCTAAAATATGAGAATGGGTGTTAATGCATGAAATGATAATGATAATAAGAGTGTTACTACCCCAACAATGGGTATATTCGAATGAGAAGCAAGTATTCTATTGGAGAGCATTCGATTAGAAAAGGGAAGAAAAAAAGGAAAAAAGGGTCCATGCGAATAAAATACCGAAGCAAGCAAATATTGGTTTGAATAAAGGGTCGATTCGAATGGAGAACCCATTCAAATAGAGGTTCGATTCGAATGGAGAACCCATTCGAATAGGGGTTCGATTCGAATGGAGAACCCATTCGAATAGAATGTTTAAATTGAACAGAAGGCTCATTTGAATAAAAGGCTTGATTCGAATGAAAGGCCATTCGAATCAAAACTGAACCATTCCATTTGATTCAACCTGGTTCAGCCCAGTATGAACCAGATTACTGCTAGGCCAGACTTAGCTAAGCCCATGGGTTTGCTAAGTTAAATATAGCTAGTCCGCCAGTTTAGAACCGATTAGCAAATGTCCATAAATACATTAATTAGCTAAAAGTACCAACTAAATTAGTTACGAGGTTACTTGACAAATATATATGCTTAACAGTTAGCCGTGCTCAATTAAAGAAGGGGATTACTGTTAACTCCGAGCATAACGAGATTCAGGTGAGTTTCTAGCCCCATTTTCTTGTTATGTTTTCGGGGCTGTGTGCATACTCAATGTGAATAGTGAATACACTTACCCTTATGTGGTAAGTGTATGATATGTTATTGTGTATGAATGATGTATGTATGAAGTGTATGATATGTGAATGTGTATGAAGTGTATGATATGTGGATGTGTATGAATGATATAAGAAGAACGTATAGAAGTATTTAATGAAATGGGCATGTAAAGAAACGTATGAATGGCTGAAGAGAAGGAAAGAGATCATACCCTAATAATACCTGAGATAGAGAAGAAAAGGGATGAGGCCCTAATAATATCTAAGATAGAGAAGGAAAGGGATCAGACCCTAATAATATCTGAGACAGAGAAAGAAAGGGATCAGATCCTAATAATATATGAGATAGAAAAGGAGAGGGATCCAACCCTAATAATACCTAAGATAGAAGAGGAGAGGGATCAGACCCTAATAATATCTGAGATAAAAGGAGAGGGATCAGTACCTAATAATATCTAAGATAGAAAAGATAGAATGTATGTAGTATGGAAGTATAAAAGTATGAATGTATGTATGTATGTATGCATGCATGCATGTATGTATGTATGTATGTATGTATGTATGAAAGAAAGGTAGTGTAAAGTATTTAATATGTATCTTCGGATGCATATATGAAGGTAAGTGTATGTATTGTATTGTGACAAATGGAAAATTTTGCTTAAATACGAGTAACACTGCCCAAATATTAGTGGCACAAACATATAGACATGAAGTCTACTGAATTTACTAAGACCAAACATATAGACGAAAGTCGACTGGTGTACTTAGTAGCATATCAATTTTCGGGACAAAAATTCTTTCAAAAAGGGGATGATGTGACACCCGGCATTTTCAAGTTAACTCCGTTAACTAAACTCAGTTAGATCCTATTGACTGTGTCAGTAAACCCAGTTAGTTCTGTTAACTAAATTAAGGAACTCTTATACATGTAGTGTCATGTATGCATACATTGAGTTAGTCGTGTCGTTGGTGACCTAAGTGAGGGTGACTAGTTATTGATAACCAGAATAATAAACTTGTCACACATGCTATATGTTATAATAAATTTGTCACACATGATATGTTACATGTATTATATGTGATAGATGTAATGGTGTTACATGCTTAAGATGTTACATGATTAGTTGTTGCATACCCATATGTTGTAAGAGATTGAACAATTAAATAACATAGCATATAATATATTACATGATAAGTAACAAAAGAGAAGTGCATAACATATGATTACTAGGAAATGTTTATAATAAAATGTAACATGTCACAAATTAAATAAAATAAAGTTATTTAAAGTTTAATCAAATTGATGATGACTTAATAAGGGTGTAAATGAAGGTGTAAATGATGAGTAAATAATAATGAATGTTATATTTTTCTTTTTCTCTTCCTTTGGTCGTCCATTTCACACCCACCCACACACTTTGTATTTTCTAAAAATTCTCTCAAATATCATAAACAACTTGGTGATTCTTAGAAGCGAGGGTGTAGAGTTCTTGGACCAAGCAATAGGTATATGGTTTAGTACATATTCTTATTCATATTTTGATTTTGGGTTATGAAAACCTAGTATCCAAATAATCGAATTTGTGAAAATGAACTAAGAATAATCAAGGTTGATTGTTAAAAGAATTTTGTGTTTTGTTATAAAAGAAAAGATGGAAACCTTTTTTTAACCAAATGTTATTTTATGAATCATAAATAATGAAAGACATGAGATTTGATTGTATAAAAATGTTCCTTGATGATTAAAGATCATAAGGATATAAGAATCATGATTTTTTGTGACTTTTAGTTTGAATCTGCTTGTTGACAGATTCTGTGTTTTAGATTGTAGATTGAATAACTTGATGATACGTTGGTGTTTCTGATTTATTTTGATACTATGATTAATTACATTGAATATAGTTTTCAAAAAGTCAAGAATCATAATTTTTAGATTTTGTTTGACTTGTTTTTATTTATTTACAAATTATGGTTGCAATCCTGATTGAAGGGAAATTTTCTGAGCTGTGTTATAAATTATATAACTTGATATTAAAAATAGATATGGGTGTGATTCTAATTCTGGAATGTTATAAATTGAAGTGGGAATCTAACCCAATTGGTCTTGCATCAATTGGACAAATATAGAAGTTTTGGGAAATATTTGTGTACTGTTGTGTTAAATAGAGACTGAAATTATGTTGTTGTAGAGTGTGAATATTTTGTATATTTGTGTGAATTGGAAAATTATAAGAAAAATATATGTTATACCTAATACTTGAAAGAATATGTGTGAATTATTTGGTAATTTAATTACAAGTTTTGGTTGGTTGAAAAAAATCAGTTTTGATGATTGAAAACTTGTTAAGGATGATCAACATAATGGTTAGTGAAAATAATTGTAATTTGTAATAGATTGAGTGTGGTAAATTGAATGTTGACTTTATGGGTCAACTTAGACTAAGTGGTTAGTCTTACTTGTGAAGTGTTGAAACTGATAGAAGTTGGACTTAGTCATATGATTCTATGAAAAGTGACTAAGTGCACATTACTTGATTTTTGATTAAATTGTGACTAAGAACATCATGTAATCATTCTAAGTCTAGAATATTGGTCAAAATTCATCAACGGGTCGACGGTCAACATTTTGGTCAAATGTCAACATTTTGGTCAACGGTCAATAAAACTCAATTTTTAGTCTTCGGTTATCGAGACTTGGACTTTTTAGTCAACGGTCAACAACTTGGATCTTTTCATCAAAAGTCAAATGAAAAGTCAAACTTTGGTCAAAGTCAACAAAAGTCAAACTTTGGTTAAATCTAACAAAAAGTCAAACTCTGATCAAACTTCAAATAAACAAGAGAATTGTTTGGATACTAAGGGTTCTATGAATCGCTTAACGAATACTTATAGTGCTTGTATGATTTAGGCACTAGAACAACTTTGACTTAAGCAGTTGACTTTCAATTTGAACCGCATTCGAGGTGAGTTTCACTACCTCACTTTTTACTTACTCCTTTTTTTTTTTTTGAGGGGGGGGGGGGGAGGGGAAGCATGCAACATACAAACTTTTTGGATAATTGTAGACTTTTTAATACCTCATGGGTATATAGTGCACTTAAACTGAAGTCCCCCATGCACATTGGACCGTTAACAATTGTACATTGGTTTGATAATGAAAGATAGTACTACTGGGTTTGACGAACCCCCTCGGGGCTCTCGGTTGAGGGAGTCGTCGGGCGTTTCAACTAGGAACGCATATGCACTAGTCTTATATTAGACTCCATGGGTGGCAAACAAACGAACAAGTCAGCCTCGGTCACAATGGAACTCACACTAATGTAACATGATTGCTAGCGTAATTAACTAGCGGTATTACTAATGCATACATTATCCATGCTTTATTGCTTACAAAACTTACTAAATGGTTGGTTTAACAAACTTGTTTTTAAACTCAAACCTGTGAACTCACCGACCGTTGTGTTGACCCGTTTTAGCATGTCTTTCTCAGGTGTTTAAGGTGCACGTGCGAAGTTGATATGAGTCTAGGATGCATGGATCCCACTAAGAATCGAATCATGCTGGGAGTCTTTAATGAAATGTTATGTCTGGGCGCCTTGACACGCACTCTGGGTTTTTAAGTGTTTTTTTTAATAAATTATACGCTTCCGCAAATGTAAAAACTTTATTGTAAATGTACTTACCTCAATTATGATGAGCAATAATAAAATATTTTCCATTATAAATTGGTTGTTCATTATGGCACATGGATAGATCCTGGTATGTCACTCGCCTCATGGTAAAACCCCGTTAGTCGAAAATTGAGGGTGTGACATGTATTATTGCCTGATTAACTAGAACTCACTCAGCGTATCTTACTTTTAGTATGCACGCAGGTGAATAGGTTGAGGCAGCTCGCTTGAAGAGGGCACATGGCAAATGAATAAAGAAGCTGGCATCTGAAGACTCATTTTATGATGTTTAAACTTAAAGACATGTTTATTATTGTTTAAATTTTATGATTTATGAGTAAATCCGACGCCAATGTATGGTGTGGGAGCGGGGCCTTACAACCAAGCAACCAGCTTAAAGTAACATAGCTACTCAAGGTACTCAAGGACGTGCGTGTTACATCAACGATTCCCAAGTCTAAGCCTCACCTTTCAAGAATACATGCTACGCAAGAGATGTTTATTTTATTTTCTAGTTCATTCATCTTTTTTTTATCCATTAATGACTCCTCTAAATTTTCAATTTTGTAATGAATGGAAATCATGGTTATTTATGTTGAATTAAAACTCTCATCTACTCCTCTTATATTGCACTATTTATTGTTACGCAAATTATATCTCAATTTAAGTGGTCTATGACCGGTTATTTATAGGGACTATGTACATGGTGATGTGCATGGTTATCTAATAGTATCGTATTTGTATCATGTACTACCTATGAACGATTTCCTATTAACGTTTTGTTTTAGAAATTGGGACTACAAGCATGTGTTGTACATAGTTATCTAATAGGAGTCATACGTACAAATTTTATTTTGATATTTCTAATACATAGACATGTAACTCCCCCAAAAATCAACTTATTCTCATGGTACTCTTTTCCCATCCGATTTTATAATCTTGATTTCAAGCCTCATATATTATTATATTTCTTTAATCATGTGATTCGTTATTTATGTGAACCTATCTATATGAATACTTATTCGTGAATTATGTTATCATCTTAAGTATTTCTACTTACTTAATATCAAAATTTCCATCATCTGTTTACTTAACTTTGTAGTATTACGTTCGACGATTAACTTAAAAATTTCGTTATATTTTGCAAAGTTGTTACTAGTTATTTATGCTCATCAAACTTCACTCATTTTAGTTTTATTACTATTTATCATATGGCTCCATTTATTTATCGACTTAAAAAAGTTTTCTTTTACCTTGTTTTTTGAACCCGCACAACGGGACGAAAAATATGCATTATGCGACGATCTAAATATTTTTGAGTGCCCTCGTAATTAATGAAGTTCTCACATGGAACTCATGACGAATACGGTTGTGTGTCATAACTCAGAACCTAGGGTGATTTTGGGTAATGATACAAATATCGATGTGATAAGGGCATGGTGGATACGCGACTGGTACATTCTATATATTAGTGTCCTTATCATATTTTCCATTTCTAGCATTATTCGGGTCATTCTAAGGTCTGTGCTATATTTTTTATTTAAAAAAATATATTGACTCTTTATTTATTTCTTTATGTTATGGTTTTCTTTAATTTCAGGACAAAATTTCCAAAAAGTTGTGAATACCGTAACATTCGTTATTTTTCAACCTGAAACCTGACTCGTTTATTGTTTCTTTTATCTTAATTATTATTCGACCGATCGTTATTAAATAATATCTCGCTTTCGTTTAGTATATTTATTTCTTTTAGTTAATTATTTTTTAATAATACTATGAATCATGTGCAAAAACAACCCCTAACTAAACTTTATTCACTTTTGCATCCACCGCCTAAGACCATGGACCTAGTTGCAAAATTATCAAACTCTTTCCCTCCTTCTCTCATTTCCACCGTCACTACCATCGATCCTCACCACCATACTAGTTCTTGAACCTTATTTTTCGGCCAAAATCGAAGGAATTACTATGAAAAATCGTTTGGCAACTAATAACAAATCCCACCAACACTTTAAAATTGGAAATCTTTTAAAATTGACAGTTAATTCGTTTAAGGTAGAACCACGGCCTAATCGTTCTTAAATCACTATATATACTTGATTAAAACTCAATTAAATCCTACCACATAATCCCCTCATCATCACGAAACAAAACCCTAATTCCATTTCAACATATAAAGCCGCACAGACCCATTTTGAATTCATTCTTGAAGCCACGAGCCTTGGATCACCGTTCTCCTTTAATCTGTCATATTGGTAATTAAAATGTTAGTACACGTTTTTTCGTGTCGGTCTTTGTTTATTTATGTAATTGGTCTTATTAATGTAAAGGGTATTTTGCGGAATGTACTTGTGTACATCCGTGAATGTAAAGTGCCATTCGTTATGTGATGTATAACGAATGAGCATACAAGTATTTATTAGTCCATTCGTTAAGCCTGTTTAACGAATGAGTCATTTGTTGTATATAATGTAATAGATAGGGAATGATGATGAATGGTTCCCTTTCGTTATGTGATGTATAACGAATGGGGTCGTCATCTATAAATACCATGCACTGCGTTAAACGATTAAGCAATTATTATTATTATTATTATTATTATTATTATTATCATTATCCTCTCGTTATGCTGCCCAAATACTCACTCACATACTAATCCTTAACGTAGTTTAATCAATGCCTAATCAATTGGTCATATCAAGGACTAGATCCTTTATGTAATCGTATTAATCTTATATGTAATCGTACAGAAATGGTGTCTCAAGTGGTATCAGAGACACTATCCGATTGTTCAAGTGATTAGGTGATAGATTAACACTCAGTTGATGTTAATTGATTGTTAATTGTATTAGGCTTGATTCTGAGACTGTACGAAACTAATTTGAATCAATTACTCATCGATTTTGTTGAATTGATATCATAATGACTTTCAAACAGTACGTAATCATATCCTGAAGGTTCGTTTGTGTTTAATCGTATTAGTTTGGATCAATTCAGCGGAATTGATAATCTGAACGTATTGACAGGAACAAAGTTTGTCTAGTTTGGTTTTGAGTAAAATTGGATCGGTTTGGATTGGAATTTGATGTCTGGATTGGTTTGTTGAAGTTCGGATTGATAATACGAGTAGTTGGTAGGTTATTTGTTGAATTTGGTTAAGATTTGGACTTTAATCCAAGTTTGAATGATGTCTGAATTTGTGTTTGAATCTAGAAAAGTTATGAATATTTGAATTCCTATTTGTTACGGATGAATGCACATTCGTTATATGTAACTGACCATTTGTTTGAACAGTAGAAACCATTTTTGCCACATGTCATTCTGTTATAACTAATTATTCGTCTACAATAGCACATTCGTTACATCTACAATACCCCATTTGTGATCAAACCTCATTTCTTATTATTCGTTATTGATCATTCGTTACTTGATCATTCGTGTGAGTATAAAACTCATTCTTTACCATTTGTCCAAGATTTTAACTCATTCGTTACTTAAACCACCTATCCATTTGTTAAAGTAATTTCACATTCGTTTCCAAAGTTTACAAGTTTACTCCAAAACATTCATTACTTGGCAGTTTTCACCCATGATCTTTCAAGTTTGACTGTTGGAACCGCTATAATTTTTGAAATGGCTAATTTCTACGCTTTTGCTTCTCATAACATGATTATGCAACAGATGCTTCATCTGGATGCTAAGATCGGGTCTCAATCTAAGTGTCCGAGACTTATGAAATTGAGTGACTTCGCCAAATGGGAACCGAGGTTTAGAGCTCATTTGGGATATGTGCATCCTGATTGTTCTCGAAGCCTTGATAATGTATACATTCCTCCCATGATTGGTGATCCAAATACCAAATATGAATAAAAACCGTTTGATACTTATTGTCATGATAAAAAGAAAGCCTTGGAAATTGAGAATAAAGCTTATTCGACATTGACCATGGCTTTACCTGTTAATATTTTCCATCAAGTTGGTAGTATAAAGATCTGTGCTTCTCATTTTCAACACTTGAGAATGCGAAGTATAGGTAACACGTTGGAAAGCAAGAATGTCAAGTTGAAGTTTCAATACCGAAACCTTTGTTTATCGAAAGGTGAGACCGTCAAAGAAATGTTGACGACATTTTGTCATCTCATTTCCAGAATGACAAAATTAAAGATGAACCTAGTCAATTTGACTAAATCGATATGGTTAAGAATTCATTACCGAATTCATATTCTACTTTCATACTGGTGTTGAAAGAGAACAACTTTTTCAAGAATGACAATCTGACTGCCTTGGAGTTTATGTAGAAGATTGAGGAAAGGGATTATGATTTGAGATGCCTGAAGGTCGGGTATTTTGTATATATATTAGTGTATTAATTATGTAGTTTTGCTGAATATATTGTTAGAACTTTGGTACTTCATACGTGCTTTTGTATTTCAGGTCATTGATCGTTAAAGATGCTATATTGGAGACTTGTATGAGCACGGAATGATATCTTGGGAAGAACGGAGCATGATTTGATGTCTTGGGAAGTGCCACAAAGATTCGGGAAGAGTATAGATGAGAATTCATAAGCCGATGCTAAAACTAAACAAGATGGGTTGACAAAATGCGACCAAGAAGTAAAACGGGCATATCCTGGGCTAGAAAATGAGTTACGGGAGCCATAATATATGAATTTTGGGTTTCTCGACGAGAGGAATCTGAGTATGAGGTTTTCTAAGGCAGCGATACGCGATGAGAGGGTCATATGTCCATCTTGTATCGCTATCGACATAAAAAATGGGAAAAATCAGCTATTGACCTATATATTCTATTATACAAACCCTAATCAGTTATTACGACTACCAGCAGCTATTAGGCGATTTTGGGTGAATTCCGGGGCTACCAATCATCTCTTGATCAATCCTAATGGCCTTACTCATCTAATTGAAGATTTATCGATGGCGATGCTCGGCTAGTACTCCTAGAATCTCAGCAAGTAGCTCATAGTAATAATAAAGTAACAAGGACAGTAATAGTGTAATGTGGCGGAAGCAACAACAAGCATACGTAATATACTTAAACGGATAGAAACACCTACGTTCCAAATAGTTAAGTGGTTAAAACGTTGAATTGTAATTGGGAGAACTCATGTTCGAGTCTTGTAAGGCCCCGGTCCTGGTGCCCTACTTAGACGTTGGATTTAATAATAGACACAGTTCTAAATATCATAGTGAATTAAAAAATTTTCGCGGAATATAAAACTTAAACCATATATTACATAACCATTCAAATATTTTCATAACAATCAAACTTTGTCTTGGACATAATATAAAAAGTCATATTAAGCATCATAACATTCTTCTAAAGATCTAAGCCTCTTCAGTCCAATTTCTTGTGTCTTCATTAAAGCCAACTTTCTTAGCCTATTCACCTGCGCGCATACTAAAAGTCAGCTACGCTGAGTGTGTTCTAGTTAATCAGGCAACCATACATTTCATACACTTACTTACATACGTATCCGAAGATAGATATGATATACTTTTCATGTCTACCTTTATTTCATACATACATTTTTTCATACATTCATACACATGCATAACTATCTTTACCATCTCAGATATTATTAGGGTCTCGTCCCTTCTATCTCAGATATTATTAGAGTATGGTCCCTTCTTCACATACAACCGTACATACATTTCTTTACATATACATTTATTATATACTTTCATACATACTTTTAACGTCATACATCTATCATTCATACACATTCATATAACATACACTTACCACTTAAGGTAAGTGTATTACCTAATCACATTGAGTATGCACACAACCTCGAAAACATAACAAGGAAATGGGGCTAAAAAATCACATGGGTCTGATTCCTTTTTAGAGTTAATGGTAACTCATTTCCTTAACTGGGCGCAGATAAATGTATAACAATTACAAGTATCACTTAACTAGCCCTATCTATATCATATTTCTAGTTTAATATAATCCTTAATGAACGGGGGTTCGGGGGCTGTGCCCCTGGCGGCGGGGTCTAGGGGCAGCAGCCCCTAGCAGGATCCAAGGGATAGAGCCCCTGGCTGGGGTCGAGCTGAAAATATATTTTCATTAAAAGTCCTTTACTAAAATTTCATCAGAAAACTTAAGTCCAGACTAATCTAATCGAATGGCAGATTCTAATCGAATGGAAATTCTAATAGAATGGAAATTCTAATCGAATGAAAATCTAACTGAATGAAAGTTATAATTGATTGAAAATTCTAATCGATTGGCCATTCTATTCAGTTACTTTTTCAACTCGATTCGGTTACTTTTTCACTCGATTCTATTACTTTATTAACTCGATTCGATTACTTTATCAACTCGATTAGATTACTTTGTCAACTAAATTTTATTACTTTTCTCTATTCGATTCGATTACTTTATCCTCTATTCTATTCATTACATTTCTACAGAACCTGATTAAATCATGGTTTTTCGTATATTTTCTTCCTACTCACATCTTTGCACCCCGTTAGGCTCGTTTTAAATGAGGAAATAAGATACGAGCCATACACGTTCGTTTCGTACTTTATCTTGGTTCAAACATCACTCGTATTACCCTTTCCATTCAAAAAATCTCGTTTACGTTCAAGTTTACATTTTCTACATCTTAGGACCCGATTTGCCTTAGTATCAAATCTTAGGGAAAACCGACTACATAAACTAAACCTTTACATCTAAAACATATCTTTTTGGCTTACTTCAGCTACTGGTTAGCTTCAACGTGCGATTATGGACGTTTTACTTGTTTGTATGATGAAGATCTAGCACAAACCCTTCTTGGTTCGGATTAAAAATCTTATTCGTAAAGGATGGAGGTGTTTGTGTCTGTGTTTTTGAGTGTGCAGTGAGGCTAGAAGATAGGAATGGGGGGTTTTAGGGTTTTAGGGAGGTTTAAGGGGCTTATATACCCCTAAGCCATGGACCTAAGGCCCATCACCATCCATTATTCCATATTTTATGGACCAAGCCTACACTCAGTTATTTGATTAACTTAACTAAATTTTTAACACAACCTTAAGTAAACGAAATTTCCTTTTATTTAATGTTATCAAAGGTAGGATGTTACAAATTGTGATATCCCACATCGGTTGGGAAGGAGAACTAAGCCTTCTTTATAAGTAGGTGGATAACTTCCCCATCATAACGCGTTTTGGGCGCTTAATTGTAGTGGATGAGAGGACAATTCCACAGGTAAGCGTGCTCAGGTGGAGTTGTATGAGGATGGGTGACCACCTGGGCAACCAAAAGCAAATCCGTGAGGCGATGGTGGCACGTCCCGACCAAAGCGGACAATATTATGGTGCGGTGGAAGGTGGGCTGTTACAGATCTGAGCCAGGGCCAGACCGGTGTTGCAAGGTCCTGCGAGGACGCTGGACACCTAAGGGGGTGGATTGTGACATCCCACGTCGGTTGGGAAGGAGAACTAAGCCTTCTTTATAAGGAGGTAGATACCTTCCCCATCATAACGCGTTTTGGGCGCTTAATGATAGTGGATGAGAAGAGAATTCCACTATTAAGCGTGCTCAGGTCAGAGTAGTATGAGGATGGGTGACCACCTGGGCAACCAAAAGCAAATCCGTGAGGCAATGGTGGTACGTCCCAGCCAAAGCGGGCAATATTATGGTGCGGTGGTAGCTGGGCTGTTATAAGTCCCGATTCTCGCAATTATTTGCGTGAAGGAAATAAGGAGCTGGGTTTGATTCAATTAGGCCTGGTATTCGATTCGATTGGGTTCGATTCGGTTGGGCATGATATTCGATTTAATTGGGCCTTATATTCTATTCGATTGGGCCTGATATTCGATTCTATTAGCTCATATACCATTATGATCTCTTGGGCCTGATCTAGCCAATCCCATGAGCTGACCAGGCCTATTCCCTAATTAACCCAAAGCTAATCCCATTTAATTAAATCAAGTTTACGGACCTCATCAACTCTGTTAAGATCCGTTAACTTTTAAGATGACAAGTTAGCCGGTGTATAAAATA
Source organism: Bidens hawaiensis (assembly GCF_021521415.1). Taxonomy (NCBI): domain Eukaryota; kingdom Viridiplantae; phylum Streptophyta; class Magnoliopsida; order Asterales; family Asteraceae; genus Bidens; species Bidens hawaiensis. The sequence continues at coordinate 4,457 of NW_027503975.1, read as the reverse complement.
TATATATATATATATATATATGATCAAAGGGATAAATATAATAAAGGAAAGAAATAAATAGATAGATTGATTAAAGAATACGAACACTAAAGAACAGAAGGAGTATAATAAAGATTGTCGTTAACCAAAGTAACTTCGTTAGATCCGTTAAAATAAACAAACGATCCTAACTTATCAAGTAGGTTTAATTAACTAAGTTACACTCTTAGTTTTGTTTAGCTAGTTACACGATTAACTAATACACACACACACACACACACACACACATATATATAGGATCAGGATCAGGATCATGAGAGAACTCTTTTGAAATTGAGAACTATGAGAACCATTATAGACCACAAAAAACCTAAAAATAAAAAAAATCATAAAATAAAAAAAACACAAAAATGAAAAAAAGTAAAAAAACCAAAATTCTTATTTTATCATCCCGGTTTCATTAAAAAGCTCGGTTTAGCTAAATCACATACATATACATATATGTATAATATATACATATATGTACATTTACATGTTTTTTTATACACATATGTATAATTTAAAATAAATGATACTGTACATATGTGTATACTACGTAACTAAAGATTAAATAAAATTATACATATGTGTATAAAACGACGTTTTTTAATGAAACGGGAATGAAATATAAGAATTTTGGTTTTTTTTTACTTTTGTGATTTTTTGAAAGGTGTTTTTAGTGGTACAAAATGGTTCTCAAAGTTCTCAATTTGCAAATGGTTCTCTTAGGATTCTTACCTTATATATATACATATATATATGTTAAATAGTTAATCATGCACAACTAAGGAAAGGATTACGGTTAGCTCCGAACGTAACCGGACCCAGGTGATTTCTATCCCCTTTCTTTGTTTATGTTTTCGAGGCTGTGTGCATACTCAATGTGGTATTTTGATATTGCATGTTGTTTGACTAGTAATATATTTGGCATGTAGAATGTTGAATGTGTATACCTATTAAATTACTTATGTTGGTACATTATAGATACTTATTTTATGTGCGGTACGTGTAAGCACCTAGTATGTACGGTATGCGAACTCTACACATGACATAGTAAGTTAGGATGACAAATCCCTCCAACTTCTGTTGGATATAGGCATGGCATGTGATAGTGTAGTTAAGGACTGCGGACTTTATACTTGATATAGATGATAGGCGTCAACATATATAAGGACTATGGACCTTATACATGTTGTGGACATAGATGTCCGCAGAAGAAAGGAATGCAGACCTTATATGTGTTGTAAATGTAATGTGGTAGGATTTGGGAGGATTGTGGACCTCGTACGTGCTATGATATAGGTGACATCATAGGGAAGGACGACGAACCTTGTACGTGCTATTAATGTATTATGGTATAGGGAAGGACTGTGTACCTTGTATGTACAATGAATGGTGAACATAGGTAAAGATTGCGGATCTTGTACGTGTTCAAGGCCTTGAGTATAGGTATAGACGGCGGACTGGTCGGTTGAAGTAAGTATTGATCGTGAATGTGTTAATATATGCATGGTTTGAATGTTAATAATGATTGGATAAATATACGAATGAAGAACAGGTTAAGAATGTTATGTGTAGCTTCAGATACATATGAGTATGAACGTGTAAGTATGACTTGTTGCTTGTTAAAACTAGAACTCACTCAGTGTAGCTGACTTTAGTATGCATGCAGGTAGTAGATCAAAGAAAGTAAAAAAGCTTGGAGTGTCCTCAAGGCTATCCACACGGTGTTGGCATCCAAAGATTGTATTAAAAATAAAGTATTATGTAAATGTAATTATATTCCACGAAAGTTTTTGTAAACTCTGATAATTAAGTCGGGGCCTTACATGCTTCCCACCCCCTCTGAGGTCACCAGATTTCTTGATTTGTGATTTGATGCTTCTCATACGCCTGCCTAAATTGGTTATAATATCTCATTTATTTGCGAAACCCTTAAATAATCAAACAATAATTTTCATGGGTCAATCCTGATAGCCCTTAAACGGGTTATAAATCTCATTTATTTGTTAAATAACCCTTTAATCATCAACCAATAATTTATGCGGGTCACGAGTCTCACTAAACCCGGATAACCTTAAACGAGTTATAAAATCTCATTTATTTTTGAAACACTTTCATCATAAAACCATAATTTAACTTATTTCCTTCACACATTCTCCATTGTCGGTCTATCATCTCCATACTGATAGACTTCCAATTACCACACACGATCGTCAACCTCCCATTTCATGCATAAACCACCATCATCACCATCAAAAGTCCATTTTCATAAGACAAATATTTGTTCGTGTTTGTTTATGTTCGTTTGTTCAAAATATTAACGACCCAATATTTCAATTGAAAGAGACCAAATTTTAAAAACATATAATGAACGTAATAAACCAATATATATATACGTATTAAATAAAAGAAAAGTAAGTTAAAAAGTAGAATAAATCATTACAAAATATAAAATCACAAAAAGATTAAAAACAAAACCCTAAGGGCCTATTTGATAAAAGGTAACGTAATGAGTGGGTGAATGGAATGAACAGAGATATAAAATAAACAACCGAATGAAATGGATCATTATCATTCAATTTCCATGTTTGGTTATGTAACGGTTCCGGCAAATTCAGGTATACCCTAGCCGGAATATACTATTTACGGGTTATTTAATACTAAATATAGGAATTATAATGTGTTTATACGAGTATATAAGATTCACAGTACGAATTATACTCAAATGTACAACTAGTCGTATCGGAATTACGATTAATCGATGAACGGTTATTGAAACCCGAACGAATCGGGAATTACATTATAGACGAAATATATAATGTTTAGTGATGTTTACGAAGTATTAAAGCTTCGGGATAAGTGAATTATAGCACAGAAAAAGGATTTCGATTTATTAGTACGTCGGTACGATAAACGAAACCTTTAACATCAAACCAAGCAAGAGACGATCGATCAAGCCGAAAAAGATGCACAATTACCGACAATACGATGTGTTAAGTCATTAAATGTCATGGTTTAAGTTTTTTTTAAAGTTTTTAAATCAGTTTTATATAAATTTCATTTTTAAGCCGAAAAACAACCGTTTCGGCCTCGTTTAAGCCGAATTAAACATTTAACCGAGAAACGAACTGAACCAGATTATCCAAAACATTATCCGGATATCCGATATCCAAATGAGTGGCCAAGAATGAAGAAGTGGGTCCCACCCCACCCCCTCACTACCTCCGGTCGCACACATACCCCCCCAAACACACTTCATTTCTTTTTTTTCACAACACAATCCACAAACCATGAATTCTCTCAAGCTCTTGAACCAAAACCCGAGTTTTCAAGCAAGAACACAAGGTAAAAACCGAGTTGTAATCGTGTTTATCTTCTTTTCTTAAGTTTTCTTTCAAGAAAATGATGTTTCAAATGAAAAATGGGTGAAAACCGAGATGAAACCGATTCTTGCATGATCAAGTGATGTATACGGGTTATACAAAGGATCTTGGTCCAAGAAATGAGTTAAACGGGTCAAAAACGAATTTTTACGGTTAAATCCTTGTTTTTGGGATCATAACCGAAACCATGAAAGAAATGGCTTGATCGTGAGTATAACTTGCTTGGTATTGTGGTATGTTGTTTGTAGGCTCTGTATTTAGTGGTAGATAAGGCGGAAAGATGAGTTTGTAGCTTGTAGTGGCGGAAAACGAAAGGTATATTCGGTTTTTGTCGGTGTATGTGTTTTTGGACAGATTGTTGGTCATTTAGAGTTAGGCCATGAAATTTTACAGAGGTGTTAAACACATGAAAATATGAGTTCTGTGAATTTGTGGTAATTTTTGGATAAAGGATGAATATTTGGTGAATTTAATGCTCGGTTTTGGCCAAAAATGGTGAAAAATAGTTAAATATCATGAAAAATTCTGGAAAATTGTGGATAAACTTTTCATATCATGTATAAGTCACACACAAAATTTGAAGTCCGTTGGAGAAGTCTAAGTAGGCTTTTCGGTTAAACGAGTTCTAGGGATTTTTAGCTCGGTTTTAGTAAAAATGGCATTTAAAGGAAGATTTTGGTTTTGGAAAAATTACAGGGGACTATGTGGATGGCAGGGGACATTCAGGAGAAATTTGGGATTTTTCTAAGATTGTTTGGTATTTACGGCATATTTAGCGTTTAAATGGTGTTTAAAAATAGATAAGTAAATTTTAAATATAATAATTAATTCTGGAAATATTTTTATAAAATTTCCCACTGTTAAAAGTGATTTGTGCAAAATTTCAAGATCCGAGAGTAAACGGATAATTATTTGTGCTAATTATCAAACTTTTAAAGTAAAACGCGTAAACCGGTGAAGTTCGCTTAAGCGAGCTGACTGGTGTGTAGAAACCTTAAAAATGGACTATTTCCATATAATTGAGTTAAACAAGTAAAAATGAATCAATCCCCC
>NW_027503974.1:0-36544 GCF_021521415.1 Bidens hawaiensis | reverse complement strand
TACATGCGTTATTTCTCATTACGACCTAATATGACGCATTATAATATAATGTAACATACTAAGACACAAAATGACTATTTATAAGCCAATATGACCTATTGAGGTTCATTATACACCATTAAGACTTGTCATGACTCGTAAGACCACGTTATAAGTCATACTAGCTTTCTTTTTAAACAAGATATACTTATAAAGTCACTAAGAAAATTTTCTTTTATATATGAAGAAATGTATATATATATATATATTTCTTTTCTATAAAATATATATCTTTTGTGATATTTATAAACAATAAAACACTTTATTTACATCTAAATATTTATCAAATGCATATAACTTAAACCCAAAAAAAAGTTAAAATAAAATAAGAAATCTTTTCTTCCACTCTCTTAAAAATTTTCATTTTCCTCTCGTTTTTTCCATTTCCCACTACCTTCAAAATTTCCTTTCTCGCTCTTTTTCCAAAATCCACTTTCCCCTCCCTTTGAAAGTTGAAACCATCTCCCCACTTCCCCATTCCTTTTTGTTTTATGAAGCAATCGATCATCGTTCAATCCTCTCAAGACAAATGTACCATACACAAAACTCTATGCGTAACTCTTCAATTGAAACTTTAGTTGCAAAATCGATCGCAACAATATTTTCCGTCGCAAAAAATGGTTGCAAAATAATTACCGACCAAGGTATAACCAACCGTCAAAACCGGTCGCAAAAAGGCATTGCGACGATTTATGACTGAAAAGGCAGTCGCTTTTGCCCATTTCCGTAGTAGTGAACATTCAAATGCAATTTGCTTTCTGTAGTTGACTATCAAATGATCTTGAATGTTTTCCAAGCTTTTGCGTTATACAGGAACTGAAGTCTAGGATATTAGAAAACAGTGGTATAAAATTTAATCAACCTTAATGTTTTGATAATAACTTAATTAAGACAATGTAACACAAAATAGTTCTAGTTCATCAATGATAACTGTATGTCACACACTTGTCCTTTAACACTTGATTGATCATCATTAGTCACAATTAAGTAACATAATAACTTAATTAATCAAGACCACACACATCGATGATCAAGACTATCAGGTTTATTTTTACCATGGGAAATCAAGATTCCTACACCAACCTAAAGACGAAGAAACTACAAGATTAATCCAATGAGACAAATTAACAACTTAGTTAATATAGGATTTTAATTTCTTTTAACATAGGATAAGCTATAAAAATATATATATTTAAAAAAATGTTTAAATATATCAAATATTTGAAAGACTTATCCTAGTCTTAGTAAGTCTTTCATAATCCTTCATTCATTTGGCAACCAAATCAACCAAAGGTTTGGTTGAAGTTTATAAAGCATGTTTAACCAAATTGGTGAAATACATGGGTTGTGTTGTATGACGAAGTGAGAACTGATATGGACATGTTATCACATGTGTTGTTCAACATTAGAAGCCAAAATATTGTAAGGCACCGAACCCGGTAGCCCTACTTTAGCGTCGGATTTACTCATAAACGTAGTTATACAAATCAGAGTTAATTAAAACTTTTCGCGAAAATGTTAACTTCAATCATTCATTACAAAACATTTAATCTCTTCTTTAAAACCAACTTAAAATATCATATTTAAAACACCATTTCTTTCGTCTTCAGATGCCAGCCGTTCAATCCATGCCACGTGCCGTCCTCATGCTAGCTCTTTAGTCTGATTACCTGCGTGCATACTAAAAGTCAGCTACGCTGAGTGAGTTCTAGTTAATCAGGCGACATACAATATATACACATATCGTACATACATACATATCCTAAGATACATAATTAACATCTTAGCCTTGTATAAATATCCATAAGAGGAACGTCATGTAATATCTATTAAAAGAACTATTACTCTTGCCCATGCTAATTCTACATAGAAGGAATACTCTATATATATTACCCATAGAGGCAACACCCTATATACTTTTCATTAGAAGGAACACTATGCTTTCTATTAAAGGAACACTATGCTTTCCATTAAAGTAACACTATGCTTTCCATTAAAGGAACACTCTATATATTATCCATAGAGGGAACTCTATATATAAGTTATCATTTAATATCCATATAAGGAAATCATCACTATTCTTGGAAATACATGCAATATCCGAAGATCGTTCACGTATCGACAAACAATCATCCTTATATTACATACAATATTAATATCTTTGTTATTAACCTGGTAGTACGTACAATATCCGAAGATCGTTCATATATCGACAAGATATCATCCGTATCTATCACATATATCATGCATGGTATACACTTACCATTTAAGGTAAGTGTATTAACTATCACATCGAGTATGCACACAACCCCGAATACATAACAAGGAAGTGGGGCTAGAAACTCACCTGAACTCGATTACGTTCACCGTCAATGGTTATTCCTTTCTTGAGCTGTGCACGACTACTGTTTAATAAACACAATATCAAATATCGCTCTAGCCGTGCCTAACTGTTTGCTTAATTAATCTTAAAAGTCTAAGCCGGTTTTACTTCATTGAATCTTTACCGGTTAGTTAATCATTACTCGTTAACCTTTTAAGGGTATCTTTCATAAATTATCAAAGTCCAAGGGCTACTATGTAATTATATCATTCTTTTCTAAGTCCAGGGACTGAATAGTTATTTATCAAACTTCTAGTTCGTTACTTGGTTCTTATCGACTTGGGTTCATAACGAATGACCCCTTCGTTACTTTATAACGAATTGACCATTATAACGAATTGGTCCTTTGACGAATTGGACCTTAACGAATTGGTCTGGTTAATGAATGACCCTCTGTAACGAATTGACTAACGAATGAGGGTTCATTCGGTATACCTCCGTTAACGAACTAGTTAACGAACCGCTTCTAATTCGTTAACTCCTTTTAGCGAATGGTCATAACGAATTGGAGTTACTTCGTCATCTTTTCCTGGCGAAATTTCATAATGAACTGGTTTTAGTTCATTAGATTCCCGTAATGAATTAGGGTTAGGGTTCTGAAATTTCGTCAGATGTCACATCAGAACATTCCCTGATGTGACTCCTCCTCCGGCGCCGCATTTGCCGGAAAAACGGGATCTCGCCGGAAAAGCGAGATCTCGCTTGTTTCACCACCATTTCACCATTTTTCATCTCGTTCGATCCAGATCTGAGCTAGGGTGATCCCTAAGCTCATCTTTCGATCGGTTTATACCCGATTCCATCCGGATCTCGTGACTTTAACAGTTAAGATGTCGGCTCATCGTTTCGCGACTAGATCTAACGAGTTCGAATCCATACAATATGATACTATCGTTACCTCGGGTCAGGAATCGCTTCTTCCTCTTGGTTTGGCTAGAGAGAGAAAGTAGGATGAGAGAGAGCTAAGTGTGTGTTTTGGGTGGTGTACGAAATATGTGTAAATGAATGAATTAAGGGTTAATTATGGTTTATATATTATGGGTCATGGGCTTGAGCCCATGGTCTTTTCTTCCTTTCTTTTTAATCAAAGTCCATAATCCATATCTATTTAATTATTTATCTACTAATCCAAGTAAATTTTCTTATTGAAAGTAAATAATATATTTACTCTTATTTTAGAAATTTTGGGATGTTACAAGTCTTTCCTCCTTAAAGAGGTTACACCATTCCCTTAGTCTTGTATCTTACATACTTGGCTATAAATGCTCTACAACAAATAGATACACACCTCAAGGTTAATCTCTTCCATCATCCAAGTCTAGTCAAGCTTCAATTGTATAGAGAGGAGATTAAAAGTGTAGAGCAAAAGAAGAGCCTTCTAAGCTATCATTCAACCATCTTACTTGTAATTTTAGGGGTCAACACTAGCAGTTGTTCAAGTGTTTTTGACAAATGAGGTATCATCATTAGTTGGTAATTTGAGCGGGGAATACACTATCTTGATATAGTGTTATTTTGTCTTGGGTTGGGAACTTTATCTTGAGATAGAGTTAATTATTTATTAGGTGAAGACTTACTATCTTAATATAGTGAGATTAGAATAAAATGTAAAGCTAAGTACTTTGTGTGCTTGGTGAAGAAGGTGATCATTTCTTTTGAAGAGTGAGACGATGGTATTGGTGATCCCTACCATTTTAGGGAGACGACTAGTGAAGAAAACTCTCGATCGAGGATCGACCGGTAGAGGACGTAAAGTGAATTAGTTATCATTCATTTGAACCTCTATAAATCTGGTTATGTCATCTCTAGCCCTTAACTCTTTACTTATTTTTGTTCTTTATTATGTGTTGTGAAAAGAGTTTAACAAAGTCATGAACTCGTTAAAATCGAATTAAAAGACAAGAAAAACTATTCAACCCCCCATTCTAGTTTTCTACAGTTGGTATCAGAGTCAGTTTGTCTAGATTTTTTCAAAAGTTTTTTTAGTTAAATTCATGGCTTAAACCTATGCAGAGGAGAATTCTTGAAAATTAAACTTTTGTTATTGGAAACAATGACGTGAAACTTCGTCAAAGCCAAAGATATAAATATTTGGGAAATCATTGAAGGTAAAGATGTTGTCTAACCATGTTTGTTGAAAAATCCAGGTTGAATGTTCCTAAATCAAAGGAAAGTTAAATAAGTGAAGACAAGAAAACGATTTCAAAGAACTTTGAAGGTAAATCTATTTTTTACAATGCTTTGCCTAAAAATTAATATAAAAGAGTTTTTATGTGTCAAACCGCTAATGAAGTTTAAATAACTCTAGTTTTAACTCATCAAGGTAACCCTAAAGTTATGGACAACAAAATTGAATTATTTTTACAACAATATGAGCAATTCAGTGTTGGTGAAGATAAAAGGATTGATGGGGGTTATGCTAGATTTATACTATTGCTACTAGTCTTAAATCTCTTGGTAGAACATACACTAACAAGAATTATGTTAAGAAATTCTTAATGACATTGCATCCAAGGTAGAGTGAGTTAAAGTGACGACCATTGAAGAATCAAAGATTTGAATGTTCTTCAAAGGGATGAGCTATTTGGGAATCTTAAAGTACATGACGTAATTATGGAAAAATATGGCGAAATATCCAACCTAAAGAAAGAGAAGCCTAAGTCCATAGAGATCAAAGCGAAACATTCAAAAGTACAAAGTGAATATGATGAAGACTCTTCCGAAAGTTGTAATGAAGATGAGTATGCTATGGCGGTCAAAGAATTCAAGAAGTTCTTTATAAGAAAATTTAGAAGAAGAGGGAGATTTGTCAAACAACCCAAAGACGACAAACCCAAACACAAGAACTCATCTAATGACAAAATTGTTACAAATGTGATGATCCTAATTATTTCATTAGTAATTGTCCAAGACCTCAAAGTGAAGAAGAGAAAGCCAAAGCTTTATTAGTAATTGATAGTTTTATCTTTATTAATGTTGAACATGTTGACCTTTTAAACTATACTTTGGTAGGTGTAAGCCAACTATGTGATAATGACTTGAATATTATATTTAACAACAATAAATGCATACTATGAAAAGATGATAATATACTTGTTAATGGTCATAGAAGAGATGGTCTATATACTTGTCAACTAGATAATATGTGATAATAATATAAATTTATGTCTTGCATCTATACATAATACATCTACTATGTGACATAGAAATTGCCTAAGTTGAAATTTTATTGATGCCCCTCATAAAGCTAAAAATATGATTTCAGCTAAAACAATTTTAGAACTTATTCATATGGATCTTTTTGGTCCCACACCTATTCAATTCTATAGAGGAAACTTCTACACTTATTTATGGTGGATGTCTTTGCAAGATTCACATGAAATACTTTTATTAAACATAAAAATGATGCTTATGAAAAGTTTAAAATTATTTGCATAAAGTATCAAAATTCAAAACCAACAAGGTTGTGCGATTATATCCATTCATACCAATCACGGTTAAGAATTTGACAATGAAGTGCAATTTGGGACATTTTGTTATAAGCATGGTATATCACATAATCTTTCGGCCCCTCACACTCCTCAACCTACTAGGTTGTTAAGAGGAAAAACTGAACTCTTCAAGAAATGAGTTGAACAATCTGTACCCAAAAAGTTTTGGCGTGATTTCGTAGCAACCGCAAACTACGGTCTAAATTCGTTATTGGTAAGGCCAATGGTGAAAAAAGCACCATATTAACTCTTCAAGCAAAGAAAGCGGACCTTGGGATATCTGAGAGTGTTTGGATGCAAATGTTTCATTCTTAACACAAAAGATGACTTGACAAAGTTTGAGCCAAAATCTTTTGATGGTATTTATTAGGATCCAGATTCAAACTTTCAATCTAAGCTAATGAACACAATTACACTTAATTGAATAGTAAACAACTGATCTAATCCTTTTAACTTATTAGTATCTCATTAATTGAATCCATAATTGAATTATGAATTAATTAGTATTATTAAAGGAAATAAGAAGTGGAAATCATAAAGCTATTTAGAGGTTTCATATGGAAGAACAATTGTGCATTAATTATAATCAAAAGATTACAATCTATTGCTTCCCCTCAACCTTATCTAATCATTCACTGATTTTCTGGTACATGAGTACATTGATCAGGTGAGTTTTATGATGTGTAAAGTGTTAATGAAGAAGGGACTCTTTTCTTCATTATATACATGTGCAAAAATACCGATGAGCTAAAGGTGAAAGCGAAATCTAACAAATCAGTTACAAAATACAATGAACTTGATTCAAACAATAGTCTATAAAAGAATCCTATGCTATCTACCGATCTTTTCTGAAACAGCTGATGTTTGTGCCATCAGTTGTTTGGATCTTCTATAGTTTGCTAGAGAAATTTTTGTGTCTTCAGTTGTTTCATGTCAGTAGTTTATTTGATCAAATGTTTGGAGCAAAAGTTTGACAAAACACATAATGAAGAACAATTGATGTTTATATAATCAGCTGTTTGGTTTCTAGCAATCAGTTCTTTGCAAGATTCAACAATCTCTTATTAAATTAAGGATGTCAAAACCATTTATTCTTTAGCTCAATTGTATTATCTTGATAGTCTTCTCTTGGCCAATTCTTTGATAAACTTCACAAATTCAACACACAGACTATCATCTTCTTCCATCTGAAACGGAAGGTCTATCAACAATCTTAACACATCTTCATCCAACATAGGTACATGTTGTAGATCTACCGTTGGGCCATAAGCTGGTGAGACTGCGTATCTAACGAACAACAACATCATTAAAATGAAAGAAGCATGACGAGTTGCAGTGGTGCATGGGCTAATATTGAACATGGATTTGGTTATGTGAGTGCCGAAATATTTAGGAGATTTCTGCTTGCGCCTAGTAACATCGTTTGTGGGCTTGGCCTTTGGGCCTTTCTACATGTTAACTATATAAAACATTATATGATTCATTATTAGGTTAGCACTCTAAATAGAAAAACCACAGCTTCCATCATCAGTTCTAGAGAGAAATAAAGGATTGGTTTATGTATCTGACAATTGTTATCAATATAATTGCATGCATTGAAAATATATCATTGTGTTCTTATTTTTATCTTGTTATTCGATCACAAACATCGTTAGCTCTACTATTCTTGAATCACCATGGTATTTGGATTCCGCACAAACATCGTGTTCGGGTTGATATCATATTGTTAAAGATCTGATTCGGGACTTACAAGTTGTATCAGAGCATCGGGAAATCGTTTGTGGCTTGGGTTTTAATATCAACGATTCAAGGGACTGGTTATTTCTCATATTTGTTGCTGATTTAAGAGCTTGTTAGAGGAGTTTATAGTTTATATAAAGCTGCTACAAATTTTTAAAGGTGTTAGGGAGTTAGTTTTCTTATTCTCGAGATCAAACAATTAAGAAATTGGTATTTTCGAGTTTTTGGGTTCTTGGTGTCCTTGATAAATTTCTGAAAAGGTCACAGGTTGATCCAAAATCAAGAGGATTGGTGTTGTTAGTGAATGAATATTCATTGGGTTTATTGAATCTGTTCATCGAGTTCATGGGATTTTGTTTTGAAAGCAGAATCAAAAATCACATTCAATATTCAAAAGATACTAAAATCCCTTGATTTTTGGGATTTTGATTTATCTCCTAGATTATTGATTTCGGTGGTGTTCTTGGTCTTCTTGAGTTCTCGGTTAGAATCTAAAGTTCTCGGTCAAGTCAACCGTTTTGGGTCAACATAAATAGTTCTCGGTTTTCAACAAGTTTCTCGGTTTTCAACGGGGTACTCGGTATTCATTGGGTTCTAAATTTGGCAGTTTATGATATTTATTGAAATCTCAATTTGAACGAAGAATATTGAAATTAGGCACCTAAATTAACATTCAAATTGATTTAGTCAAATATTCGTGTGTTTTATGGTTGTGAAAAATAGTACCGAAGATTGCTGAAATAGGGGAAAATCATAAATCGCGAAATTGAAGCCCTAAATCAAGGAATTAGGCCAGAAAATTAGGACAACATGTTAGCGACATTTTTTGGCACGTTTTATAACACTTTAAACACTCATTTTTGCCATATATAATGCATTTATCATACATATGTCATGTTAAGTTGTGAATCCATTGTTTTGTGGAGCGGAGTCTACTTTGGATTGTTTTATTTTTGTAGGAGTGGAGTGGTCACAAGAGATGACGATGGACGTTGGAAGGAATTATTAAAATTGATTATTGTTGGATTACATTCCATGAGTTGTTGAAGCTTGAAGTTAAGAGTCCTATATTGAAGAAAAATATATATACTTGTGAGCTTCAAAGATATCTCATAATTTCCCATGTGACCTTTTAAACGAGACATTTAATTGGGATATATGAAAGAAACATTTGAATATTTGAATTTTAATAGGAGTTGGGCTAAAGGATAAAGGTAATGCTTTAAAGGAAGGAGTCAACAACTTTTTGAAAAAAGACTTTTCTGGCTGGTAATCTGGATGTGGGGAACAAAAAGGAACACAAGGAGCAATCTTTGGTTATTTTTCAGTTTTGTAATTTTTTATTTTTATGTTTTCTTTTGTATTTACTTTAATTGATTTAGCCACCATGTCAAGCTAAATCAATATAATTTCAACACAAGGGTTTGACTGATTCGAAACTTATGTGAAACAGTTATGTGATTCGTTTGTTTAATTGGTTTGTTTGTTTGATTCTTGTGCTTAAACCCGGTTCTGTCCCGGTATATTTTAGATGGTTAATAAACTTGATCACATTATTAATTTTTCTTATAAAGTTCATCAATATTTAAAACCCTAATCAGTTTTTAAGTTTTGGTAAAAGGTGTTGGGTTTTAACAATATTATCAAAGTCATATAAACCCTTTTATATGAAAAACGCAGTGGATTAAAAGTTTTAAATCTTGTTATTTAGATTAATATAAAATCGATTTTATATGTGAAAACCCAAGCCCCAGATCCATATACAAAATTACATGCTTACCAAAATCAGCAACAATTGGGTGTTTATGTAATACAACCTTTCAAGATGCAAGGAGGATGAAGAAGATGATGGTTTAAACAGCTAGCCTTCAACGGAGAAGAGCCTCAAGCTTGTATACCCTTCCAAGCCTTCAACAAACACCTTGTCTTTTTAGGATTTGATAACACTTGCACTTGAAAAACTCCTTCTTGTGTAATCTTCTTCTTGGCCGAATTCAAGAGAGAAGAGAAAGAGAGAGTGTTCTTGTGTGTGTGAGAGAGAAAGTAAGATTCAGAATAACTCTTGAACCAACCAAGTTCAATGCATGTCTTTGATAATAACAAAAGTAATAAAGACAAGAGAGAGAGAGAGAGAGAGATAGAGAGAGAGGGGGGGGGGGGGGTTTGGGAAGGGGGGCCGACCTCCCTTTTGTTTTCCCACCAACAATTCAAATCTCAACTTTTGTTATAATTGTTACTTATGCTATGTGTGTTATAATATATTGTAACATGGCATAGCAAGTAACATGCATTATGTGACATATCTTTCATACTTGTTATTTAACCAACTTAAACAACAATACGAAATGTCTTCTCTCAAATATAAATTATCCATATGATTTATAAATTACACAAGTGCAAATATCTAGAAACCCATTTCTAAATATTCTATGTGTTAATATTTATTTGTTAGATCATATCTTAAATAAATATCATGGTGTTTGTCTAGCTTGTTATTGGGTATGACCCGACTTGCATCATAACATACTAGCCACATCAACTCTGATATGTGTCTTGGGCAGACCGATTCCAACAATCTCTGACTTGCACAAGATACATAGAAGAGTGATGCAAGTAGCAAATACATCCTAAAAACGGTTTACTACCCCTAATACGTATGACGTAGTGTCATTCAATAACATCATTCTCTTCAAGTCTCTTACTTGAAATGATTTAGGTGAATCTATCATTCATCCTTTTTCCAAAGATGTCATGTCAAATCCAAAGACACAGAGTGATCATTCTTTGTTGATTTAACTTTGCAGGCCTTAGACATCTTACTCTCAACGAATAAGAGGGACAAATCCCCTATTGACTACATACGTTTATCACAATCACCTCATACCATACCTAATCTTCGCCTTATGTACCGTCATGTTTCAGAGCGGTGAAGGACTAAGTCAAAGCATCATATTTGGTGAATATCAAGACCCAATATGTATATCAGGTTGGAGGATACTATGATATTCGACTTTACTCAAATTTACTTATGATCACCAATCACAAGGATTCCATGTTAGTAATATTTGAGGGCGGGTCAGTCCAATATTTTATATCCCATAAATATCTATGAATCTTGGCAGCAAACCCTTGCTCTATATTCATACCTTATGAATATCCACCAATCCAAGTTCATAATAGTCTTACCTTCATATTTCTTCCCACAAATATGAACGACTACGGACATTTAGAATAATTAACTTATTCATGGATTTAAACATGCAAAAATGGAACATAGCTCAAAATGTCATAATCATAAACCATAATTATATAAATGAATCAAAATAACTATTGTTCCGATATCCAAATACAAAATAGATCAAATCCAATCACTAGAATATCGAAGTCCTAACACGCAAGTATGACCTTCATGCTTCGGCCTTTCAAGGAGCTTCGTGAGTGGATCTGCAATGTTTTGATCGGTGTGAACTTTGAGAATACATATATTTCCCTTTTCAACTTCATCCCTTATGTAGTTGAATCTCCGCTCAATGTGCCTTGTCTTTTGATGTGCACGGGGTTCCTTGATTTGAGCAATCTCACCCTCATTGTCTCAAAAGATCTCTAGAGGGTCCCGAATGGTATGGACCTCCCCTAGATCGGCAATGAACTTTCTTATCCACGCATCTTCTTGAGCTGCCAATGAGGCGGCGATGCATTCCGATTCAGTGGTGGACAAAGCTACCACATCTTGTTTTGCGCTCTTCCAAGAGACAGCCCCACCATTCATAACGAAAACATATCCCGATTGTGATCGAGAATCATCTCGATCAGTTTGGAAACTTGAATCCGTGTAACCCTTACAATGAGTTCCTCCTCACTAGAGCCATATATTAGAAACATATCCTTAGTCTATCTAAGGTATTTCAATATACTCTTAACTGCCATCCAATGGCTACTTTCAGGATTTTGTTGGTAGCGACTTGTGATGAATGACACATCTGGTCTAGTGCATATCATGGCATACATGATGGATCCTATAGCTGAAGCATATGGGATTCTTTTCATTTTCTTCTACTCATCCTTTGAGATTGGACATTGAGTCGCACCCAATATCGTTCCTCTTTGAATAGGTACCAAACTTTTCTTAAAGTTCTACATCTTGAACCTTTTCAAGATTTTATCAATGTATGTACTTTGGCTTAAACCTATCAATCGCCTTGATCTATCCCTATAGATCTTTATTCCCAAAATATAGGCGGCTTCCACAAGATCTTTGATGGAAAAACAACTCCCAAGCCAGGCTTTTACACCTTCCATGGTTGGAATGTCATTTCCAAACAATAGTATGTCATCAACATACAATACTAGGAAAGTAATGATGCTCCCAATAGCTTTCTTATACACACACCTTTTGCTACACGTCTTTCTTTATAAATATCCAAGTTCCATGCATATCTGTTTTCTTTCTGAAAACCCACTTACTTCCAACCGGCTTGGAGTTAAGAGGTGGCACAACCAAGTCCCACACTTGGTTGTCATGCATGGATTGCATCTCAATGTTCATAGCTTCAAGCCATTTATCACAATCAGATTGTGACATTCATGGTATGTGATGGGATCATCCGAATCTAACACATAGCATCCATCCATGAAAAATCAATATCTTTTGGGTGGATTACTAATTCTACCAAATTTGCAAACATTTTGTGTGTCTTGATCAACTATTTGATCATTCTCAAACCTCTTGTTGATGCTAGTATCAACCAAACATGTATCGGCTTGTGGTTCTCGATCCTCCTCGAGTTCCACCGTTCCACTAGTTCCTTCCATAAGGAAGTTAGTTTCCAAGAACTCGGCCTTTCGAGCAATGAACACCTTTTGCTCGGTTGGGTTGTAGTAATAATATCCCATAGAGTCTTTGGGGTATCCTACAAAGATACACTTAGTGGATCGGCTTTCAAGTTTGTTTTGTGTGTTGTTCTTAACATAAGCCTCACAACCCCATACCTTTAAATATGATAATGATGGAACCCTTCCATGCCATATTTCAAAAGGTGTCTTGTCCACTTTCTTGGTTGGTGCCATATTAAGAATACGGGCTGCCGAGAGCAATGCGAAACCATATCCAATAGAGTTTGATTCCTCCTTTCGCACACACCATTTTTTGTGGTGTTCCGGGTGGAGTGAGTTGTGAGATGATTCCACAACTCCTAAGATGATATTGAAAAGCATAACTAAGGTATTCACCTCCTCTATCCCAACAAAGTACTTTGATGGTTTTATTGAGTTGATTTTCTACTTCATTTTGAAATACTTTGAACATTTCAAAGGATTCATCTTTGTGTTTTAACAAGTACACATACCCATAACGACTACAATAATAGATAAAGGTAACGAAGTATCTTTCACCATTCCTTGTCATTGCCTTAAAAGGACCACATACATCCGAATGTATGATACCTAATAAGTCTTTTGCCCTTTCGTTAGTTCCACTAAAGGGTTCCTTGGTTATCTTTCCTTGCAAACAAGATTTACATTTATCAAATGAATCATCATTTGATTCCAAAAGACCATTCTTTTGAAGTGTATGTATGTAACCCTTGTTTATGTGACCAAGGCGACAATGCCAAAGATAAGTCTTACTCAAATCCATTTTGAGTTTCTTGGTGCTTGATTGGTACAATGTGTTATCAAAGGATGTGTTATCATGAACTAATTCATAAATGCTATTAGACGGAATTGCTTTAAAATAAAAGACATTATTCATGAAAATACAAATACCATTGTCCACAAACTTTAAATCATAACCATATTCTTTTAAAAGAGAAACGAAGATAATGTTCCTAGTCAAACTAGGAGCATACAAAATTTTTTTCAAAACAACTTCCAAACCATTTGGAAGCTTCAAAATATAGTCTCCTTGTGCTTCAACATCAACCTTTGCTCCGTTGCCCATGAAGAGACTTGTATCACCTTTCTTGAAGTGCTTATTTCTTTTGAACTCCTGCAACAAATTACAAATATGAGTTCCACATCCGGTATCCAATACCCATGTGTTAGAAGAAATAACATTAAGATCAATATGGATCATGAAAGTTTTACCCGAGGTTTGTCCCGCATCCCTCTTTGCTTTCAACTCTTTGAGATAGGTTGGACAATTCCTCATCCAATGTCCTTTCTCACCACAACCAAAGCACGTATCCTCCGAGCTAACCTTTAGCTTCTTCTCATTTGGTTTGGTTGGTTCCGCTTTAGATTTTCCTTTGAACTTTCCCTTGACGTGTCCCTTACCTTTGGCAACCTTTGCCTTAGGTTCCGGGTGATGCCTCTTCTTATTTCCACCTTTATTGATCGTGAGAACCGGTAAAACCTTTTTACCCATTCCCGCTTCGGCCGTTTTAAGCATTGCGTGAAGTTCACCAATGCTCTTGTCCCATCCTTTCATGTTGTAGTTCATGACAAAAGTCTCAAACCTTTTAGTTAGGCCATTAAGTATCATATCCGTGGCTAACTCTTTCGAGACAGGACAATTTAGCCGTTCGAGTCGATCAATGTGGCTTTTCATCTTAAGCACATAAGATGAAACCGATTGGGTTTCATCCATATGACATGCATGAAGCGCTCGAACCGTTTCGAAGCGTTCCACCCTAGTTTGAGTAAGGAACATTTCCTTAAGTTGGGTGATCATATCATATGCCCCATGATTTTCAAAATCCTTTTGAATCTCGGGAATCATAGTTCCCAACATGAGACAAGAAACTTGCACCGAATCCTTGGTGTATTTCAACCAATCGTTATAGGAATCTAAATCGTCAATGTTTGGTTCATCAGGAATAGGATCATCCAATATATAGGATTTCTTTTCTTGTTTGAGAACAATTCTCAAATTTCGATACCAATCCATAAAATTGTTATAGTTAAGACGATTCTTATCAAGTACAGATCTTAGTGATAGGTTATGCACAGGTGGGATAATTGCGTTTGGTGGATTGTTGATTGCAGACATCTACATAATTTAACAAAGCTCAATTTTAGTATTTTCGATATTAATAAACTAATTTTAATCTTTAATACCCTTTATGTCTTTAAGACAATTAATGATTAAAATCTAGAACCCAACGTAACATTAACATAGTAGTTAGGTGACCTTTATCCTACTATTGAATTAACAAGGTAGTCAACGTTTGACGATTGCAACCCTTTGCAACTTCTAGTTTTATGGGATCGGTTATACATCATATGTTTAGTTGACATGTTTAATCCCATCAACACCTTTGTACGCCATGCTTCGGTGACCCTATTCACATGGTTTTCAAATCAAGTCGTCCTACTTACACACACATGTGAATTTGACATACAAGTGGTTAGGTGACCTTTATCCCACAAATATGGCAAACCCACCTCAAACTCACAAGTTTTCTCCAATGTGGTTAGGTGACCTTTATCCCACATTGAGTTCCAAAGTGATTCGAGCGTTGTATAACAGGATGGTGTTAAACTTGTTTTAAAAGGGATTTAAGTTTTCTAAATTCTAGATTGGAAAACTCTTTATGTACTTTGCATTTGCATGCATTCAAATGTATGGTACTTTTTTTGAAACCCAATTTTCAAAGTTCCTTTTAATAAAACCCATTTTATTGTGAAATCATTAACCTTTAATAAAACCAATTTTATTACCTAATGATTTCTAAGGAACCAATTTTATGCAAGTTGCTGATATTAAGTTTGTTAATTATCCTTATCCAAATAAGATATAACAAAATATATAAATCAACCACACAAGCATAAATAAACAACCACAAGTTCATAACCATAGCCACCTAATCTTGGCCACACTTGTTGACTGAAACAAGTGTGCCAAAGGTCTCTCCTAGGAACCAAATGAACAAAGGCATGTCCAAGTGAACATGTTTCTGTGAACTCCCACTTGATTCCGCATCCAAATGCCTCAAGTTTCCACTTTTGTGTTGTGACTTCTCCACTTTATTAGGGCTTTCTTTCGGGCTCCAACTTTAGCTCCTTGCTTCCATGGGCCTCCAAGTTTGGGCTTTTGGTTATTGGGCTAGAATCCCATCTTGGACTATGAGGTCCATTATGGCCCAAAACCAAAACCCTAACTTTGTTTCTTCTTCTTTTACAAAAAAAAAAATATATCCTAATACATTTTTCTCTAATAAATGAAATACAACTAATCTACTTATTATTACAAACCATTATGAAATGAATAAATAGATTACAAACCTAAATAAATAAATATTACAACCAAATTGAATATTGAATAAATCACAACACACACACACATCCAAACACAATGTCATGGCTAGGTTATGAACATCCAAATGCACATCCAAATATGCAAGTATTACATGTTTAAATGGTTCCCCTTTTGAACCTCAAACTTTCGGCCAAGGATAAGGAACACCAAAAGTTTCGGGTTTTGTCCAAACAAAACAACTAATCATCCAAATGACTTAATTCTTCAAGATTATCACATGCATGTAAAGTATAATCTTGAAAACCTAGGGGTAACCAAAAACCCTAAAAAATTTCGGCCATATAGTGAACCACACCATAAAACCCGAAATTTTTTTAGATCTATTGAAGCATGTACCATATAAGCGGCTCTTGATGCCATAGTTGGGTTTTAATAAGATAATCAAAGTCATATAAACCCTTTTATATGAAAAACGCAGTGGATTAAAAGTTTTAATTCTTGTTATTTAGATTAATATAAAACCAATTTTATATGTGAAAACCCAAGCCCCGAATCCACATACAAAATTACATGCTTATCAAAATCAACAACCATAGGGTGTTTATGTAATACAACCTTTCAAGATGCAAGGAGGATGAAGAAGATGATGGTTTGAATAGCTAGCCTTCAATAGAGAAGAGCCTCAAGCTTGTATACCCTTCCAAGCCTTAAACAAACACCCTGTCTTGCTAGGATTTGATAACACTTGCACTTGAAAAACTCCTTCTTGTGTAATATTCGTCTTGGCTGAATTCAAGAGAGAAGATAAAGAGAGAGTGTTCTTGTGTGTGTGAGAGAGAAAGTAAGATTCAAAATAACTCTTAAACCAACCAAGTTCAATGCATGTCTTTGATAATAACAAAAGTAATAAAGACAAGAGAGAGAGAGGGGGGGGGGGGGGGAGGGGGCCCGGCCTCCCTTTTGTTTTCCCACCAACAATTCAAATCTCAACTTTTGTTATTATTGTTACTTATGCTATGTGTGTTATAATATATTGTAACATGGCATAGCAAGTAACATGCATTATGTGACATATCTTTCATACTTGTTATTTAACCAACTTAAACAACAATATGAAATGTCTTATCTCAAAATATAAATTATCCATATAATTTATATATTACACAAGTGCAAATATCTAAAACCCATTTCTAAATATTCTAAGTGTTGATATTTATTTGTTAGATCATATCTTAAATAAATATCATGGTGTTTGTCTAGCTTGTTATTGGGTTTGACCCGACTTGGATCATAACATACTTGCCACATCAACTCTATTATGTGTCTTGGGCACACCGATTCCAACAAAAGGAACAAATAATATTTTGTGTTTGTCTATGAACTAAAAATCATTATAGAATTAAACATACCGAACGGCGTGTGTGTTTGATTGTAATAGATACTTCTATCACGCAACCCGCACACTAAGATCCGAACGGCGTGAGCTTGGAGTAGCGGGTTGACTCTAATCACCGAACGGTGTGTGATTAGACATTAGATAGAGTGGATGCCCGAATGGCGTGACGTCTAGTATTGGTACAAACCGTTTGAACATAAAATAATTGCACCATAATTGTTAATGATCATAAGTTAGAGCTAAATTATGAAATTACCTTGGTATTGGAATTAGTTTTTAAATATTTGAATTAATTTTTATAAAATCTGTTTTTTATTAAGTTTAAATCAACCCCCCCTTCAAATCAATCGTATCTACACTTATAAAACGTTTTGGTATAATAAAATTTAATCCGTATCCCTGAGAACACGAACCTTACTTTCGCTCATACTATTCTTAGTGTGTTAAGTTGGTTTATTTTATTTGTTGGATTCGACATCCGTCAAACTGGCGCCGTTGCCGGAGATACGATAGATCTAATTGTTTTTATGCCAAGATCTTTTCGTTCAGGTACACCGCTTAGGATTGACCCAGAGATAGAGAAAACAACATAGAAATTAAGGAAGCAATCAAAACTCCAAAAGAAGTTAGCAAGCTCCTCAAACTCTACATCCTCATCTCCCATCATCAACACTAGGCAAGACACCACCTTGTCAAGTAAACCCGAAACCGTATCACCGCAAATAACTCTACCACAATCACCTACCCAACAACCAAACTCACCTACTTAAAACACTACAATGGCTGCTGAACAAACCCTTAGACAGTAGGGGACCCATGATGTAACCCAACAACCACTTTGCATTAACTACCCTGCCATGGAGAACTTTGAGCTAAAATCCGGTCTCATTCACCTATTGCCATCCTACCGAGGTCTAGAGAATGAGAACCCTCACAAGTTCCTTAAGGAGTTCCATGTTGTGTGCTCTGGCATGAAGCCACACAATATTACTGAAGACCAAATAAAGCTAAGGGCATTCCCGTTTGCTCTTCAAGACTCGACAAGAGATTGGCTCTATTACCTACCACCGGGGTCGGTAACTACTTGGAATGGCTTTGCAAGGTTTTTCCTAGACAAGTACTTTCCAGAAGTTAAAGCATCCCTCCTACGTAAAGAATTTATCGCGATCAAACAAGAAAAAAGGGAAGCTTTACATATGTATTGGGAAAGGTTCAAGAAATTATGTACATGGTGCCCCCAACATGGCATATCCGAGCATCAACTTCTTCGGTACTTTTGTGAAGGATTGGCACTGATCGAGAGACGTTTGATAAATGAATTTAGTGGGGGAGCTCTACTTGATAAAACACCAACTCAAATTAGAGCTTTGATCACATCTATAGCTGAAGATACAAAACATTGGGCACAAGAAGATGGATGGTATGATGACACACCACGAGGAGTAAATGAAGTGAATTCTCCTCGCATTGAAACTCAACTTGCTGAACTAACGAAAGTCGTCAAGCAATTGAAAAGCAAAGATGCAGAACCGCAAGCCCGAACTTGTGGTATATGTCTACAATTTGGGCATCCTACTGATATGTGCCCTACATTGCAAGAAGATGTTGAACAAGCACAAGCAATGGGAGGTTACTCGGGACAAAATTCAAGATAATATGAACAACCTCGAGGTAGTCAAAATTGGGTCAACCTATGAATATAGGCTACCAACAAAGACCTCCACAATATCTGCAAACGTCCTCTATACCAAGGTAATCATCACCAACAACAAAACTTCCAATCTCCTCAACCACCGCCTACACAACAGCAGATGAGTAGCTCGGGTATGTCTTTAGAAGATATTGTGAAAAGTTTAGCTACAAGCACTCATACATTCCAACAAAAGACTGAAGCTAGTATTAAGAACTTGGAACAACAAATGTCTCAACTCGCTACCTTAATGAGTAAGATAGAGTCTCAAGGTAAACTACCCCCCACAAACCGAAAAAATCATAAACACAATGCTTGTGCCATTACCTTGAGAAATGGAAAGAGTGCAGGTTCCCAGCTGGATCTTCACAATAATATCTCGAATACAAAGGATGCGGAATGTCCTTTGTACACGATTACGAGTGTATACGAATATATGAATCGGAAACAAAACAAATGAATAAATACGTAACACAAATGCTTATCTGTAATTAGTACATAGTGTTCGTAACACGTAAGAAAGAAAATGTTCAAAGGTTCTGCCCAAAACTTACAAAACCCTACGGCCAAGTTAATTAATATAGCCACGACAACTTCGCCTAACATCCCTAGGCGAAGTTGTCCCTAACTTAGCCAGTTGTCTAACATCGCATAACAATAAGTTGGCCTAAACTAAAACCAAAACATAACGATCAATATTTTGATTATAGACACGATAAACTAAAGACTAATCAACTACTGGCACAATGCAGACTCCCCCTTGGCAGTAGCTTCATTTCTCTTATAGCTTCATCTGGACCTATAATCTCAAAAGCCATTCCACAAACTTCAGGCATGCACACCCTGTTTCACACAAACCGAGACCACCCTTTGATATTTTCTCCCTTCGTCCTTCCATGTTGGTATGTAAAAGATCTTATTTTCATTAAGTACCTGCAAATCAGCTTGAGACAAGTTAACCAGATGCATAGGATCATAGACCCTCAAGATCTCTTTTTCATCTTGATCTTCCATCATGGCTCCAGCAGTCTCACAATCAACATACCACCATTTCAGATCTTTCAGCACATTCTATAGCATGATCTTCATCAGAATCTCTTTCAAACATCGAAAGGGTTTGTACTTCATAATCATCCAAGGTTTACCATCCGCTCGCATTCCCCTTTCAGTATCTTCAATCAATTTTCCCTTCTGAGGTTTTAGCAACTCAACCCTCTTCTCCTTGACCACCTCATTCTACACAATCTTTCCAATCCAGCCAACATACAAATCACCACTTCTGTTAATTAGTTTCAAACGTGCCAAGCCTTTTACTTCACACTCAGGCAATGTGTTGAACGATCTCAGCTTCTTTTCAAAATATTGAACCCCATCAAATACTTTAACCGTGAACACTTTAAGCTGATCATCATAGTGCCGACAAATGATACCCTTCTTCGATTCATTGTACCCTTTAATATCATTACTCTATTTAAACGTAGGAGGTACTTCTGGTTTCTTTGTTCGTACAAACCAGTGAACACAGTCCTCCTTCCACCTAGGCTGTTCTTCCCAATCTGTCTCACCACTTACACTCTCACCTTGGTTCAATGGTTCTTGATTCAAATCAGGAATATCATGTTCAATACCATCTTCCGGTATCTCCCCTTCCTCCAGACCACTATCAATTTCAATTTGTTCACCAAGTTTTTCAATCTCACCGTATGGCAACACATCTTCAGTAACCTCAAACTTTTCATCAACAGCTACAGAGTCACCACTTGCACCACCTGTTGGAGCACTAGACTCCCCCTGATATGTGGAAGTACCAAGAGACTATGAAGTTCTTGGCAGCTCACCACCTGCATCTTTCGATGCAGTGGGATCATCATCTTTGTCCTCTCATCTTTTTGTTCTCAACTCGTCTCCCTTACAACTACTCTCCCCCTGAGATGCTAAGAACTGCTTTAAAGCATCAAAAAGTTTACCGTGTTCAACCAGGAGAGACGACTGAAGTTGGTTCTCAGCCACCAGACGTTGATTTGCCTGAGTTTTAATGACATTAATCCTCTATTGATCAGCAACTACGCGTTCTAGAGCCAAAGTCCGCTCGGAATCCGAAAGTGTAGAATCAAAAGCAAATGACATATGTGAAATATCCTCAGCATAGGATGGAGGAATGCCCAAACTGACTGGAATCTATGTTGAAAATGGAATAGAAACTGAAGGAGGAATAGTAACTGAAGACCCAGCAGCAACAACCAGAGTAGATTCCACAAACAGAGCATCAACTTCAGTTGGAGTAAGCGATCTAGGTGGTAAAGACACAATATTCAGTGCTGACAAAGCCACCCTAGATGACACCATAGCCGGTGCTGAACAAAGCCACCGTAGACACACTCGAAGTTATTGGTCAAGAGGTAGAAGTAACCGGTATAGAGGTAGACATACCAGATAACCTTGAGGGAGAAACTGAACCACCTTTGAACTCTCACCAGCCCGGGCCTTCTTGGATCTACGAACCAGGGCATACATCTCATCTTCATAATCAGATTCACTATCATCATCAGAACTCTTCTTACGCTTTCCCTGTAACTTTTCTTGAACAGCCAGAAACTCCTAGCCTCATCAACCCCATCTGAGGATGAATAAGATAAAGTCTCCTCAGAATCTTCAACTGAGGGAAGTGATAAACAAACTGAATCAGCAACCGAGGAAACCCGAACCCTGGACACATCAACCAAAGAAACCTGAACTTCGAAAACATCAACCAAGGACATATCAAATAACCCATGTCCTCCAAAAGCTACATCAAGATCTACATCTTCGGCTGCAGATATAATAGGAGCACTAACTGGAATATCTTGAACCACATGAGGTGGGTGTGTAATATCAGCTGGAGCCGGAGCAGGATCAAGAAACCCATCATTTGGTGGAGCTATATAAGCTGGATTCAAAAGAAAGCCAAATAAAGGCTTGTTTCTCGGCCGACGCTCGACATTGCTTTGTGAGCTCGAAGTACAACATTGAGCAAGGATCCTTTTGTTGACACTATCCAAGAATGAAAAAGGACGATGTTGTGGGAGATTAGGAGCCACATGGTTAAGAATCATCTGAAGAAATCTGAGATACATCATGAACCATTCCCTAGCCACCGTCCTTCGTCGATGATCAATCTCTTAGAACACCATTTGACCAAAGCTGAAGGTTTTATTGTACGTCAATGCATCCATTGCAGATTGCTGAGAAGCACCCATACCGTCAATACCAACCTTGCAACCAGACATATAAACTATTAAAACATGCATAAAGAATCGCCATTGATCAAGTAAGAACCCTTTGCGATGTTGGGAATCTTCCAGAGGTCCTGAATAACCCATGCGCAGAAAAGTACCATTACGATAAGTAGCTGGATACTCAGTAGGACCCTGATCATATTCAACATACCCGAATTGCAAAGTTGCACGTACTTGGTCAGCCGAAAATTAAATAACCTACTTATTAACCTTAGCACGCATAACAGGAGGCTCCTCACGATAATCATACTCCACTATTCTCCAAAAGTCTTCTATATTTGGAAAGGAGATAGGTAGTGTGGTGGAGATAGAATGAAAGATCTGTGAGCGTAAGAAAAACTGAATAATCTCTGTGTAATCTTCAGCTAAACGAGTATCTGGAACTAAGGTGATGTACATGTTGTGAGAGGAGAAAAACTGCCTCTTATCAACGTTACCACCATCACCACCTCTGCAACAAGTACCCACAACCTCTTCCTTAACTCCAATGAAAGCATACTAAGTTAGATATACGTTTAACCAGCTGGTTAAATTCGCCCTGTAGGTTAATAGGCGAAGTTGAGGTTCCAGCGAAGTTGCTCATAAGATCGCTTAAACTGCAAAGTTAAGTGACGAGCAAAGTTAAGCACAACTTCGCCTTCAACATATCTTCGCTTCAAGAACTGCCCAGAATACAGAGGATCATCGAATGCACAAATCAACAATCAGAGGATCATCCAAGTACCTATATGGACCGATTAAGGTAAATGGATACTTGGCATAGTTTATGCATTAACACCGTAATAGTATTGAAGTCATTAAAGTTCGAACTAAAAAACCATAAAAATCAACCTATCTAGAAAGAATTAACACAAACAAGATACAAATTATGAATCATCACAAGATGTTTAACATGAATATGTGATAAAAAACGATTTGGTTGAAGGTGATATTTAGGTTAAGTTTGTCGGGTGTAAAGGAAGAAGGATTGATCAATTTTGACCTAAAATTTGTTTATAAACCCTTTGGAAACCCCAGAGGCGAAGTTAATAACTTTGCTTGTTATATAACTTTTCCTAAGGTGAAGTTAATAATAACACAACCAAGACAAAATTTAAATTTACGAACATAAACGTGAGCGAGTAACCCGTGTTCTAAAAGAAACAGCACAAAGTGAACCACTTAATTTTCTAAAACAATAAACAACACAAAGTGAAAACAATAAACAATCTAAAAGAAGTATAGAATAAGGAGAAAAAAATAAACAGCACAAAGTGAACCACTTAATTTTCTTGTAATAAGGCAGATTGTGGGATCAAATATCAGTCTTGATAAAACCGCCATTCATGAAAATATCCGAACATGAAATCATATTGATTAAGGTGCTGTCACAAGTATTCATGTTTAACGTTATTATGACAAAGAGAAATAGGTTGATAGCAGGTATATAAGACTTAGCATGATTATCATTGCGTCCATGATACGGGTTAGTTTCATTTTGGCATAGAACTTAGATGGACGTCACTTATAGACCTGTGATGCCTCCTATCTCTTCTCAAGGCGTATTTGGTTTTCCCCAGATCACCCCAATTTGACTCCAACCCCTTAGCGCTTGATCAAAATTTTTATAGCTAATAAAAAAACTTTTAAAGCTTTAAGGTTGAAGTTTGGACTTACATGCTTTGCATTCAGTATGTTTAGGACTTATTTGAATGCCCCACCATTGTAGTTCTAGTTTGACCCTCTAAGCTTTTGAAAAACGAAATTTAACAACTAAATATCTACAAAACATTTTATAATTAATAATTTTTTTTATGGAACAAGGAAAAATATATTTTGGGGGATCAAGACACTAACGGGCTCATGTATGACTGGGTAATTACTTTTCTGCCTATCATTCAGAGAGATGTAAGTGGAGACATGCACATTTCTTCAAAATGACTCTACACAGTAAGTCTAGCATATTTAGTTTGTATCACTTCAACTTTTACGCATCATGGAAAGCTACCATGCAAATCAATGACTGTTCTAGAGCCTTTTTTAAGCCTAATAACTTCACTCGTTAGGCACACATAATCAGTTTACCTATCATTTTCAAGTGGTTGAATCGATTTTCATTTTAAAAACAAACTCTAAAGCTTCTAAAATGATGTAGACTTAATAATCTTATCACTTCCCAGGGAAATACCAAAAACAATTTTAAAATTCAATCGCTCCGATCACTTCTTAGTTCTCAGGTGAAAGGCAATCCTGTATGTCCACAATTTGTTAACAATACCAAGCATATATATAAATATGTGTCCCTCAAACTTAGAGTAACCGAAATAATTTTCAGCGAAGGACTTAAAGAAAAACACATCATAGTCGCCCCAGATGCTTTCAATTTTTAGGTGAATGGTTATCCTTTGAATCTACAAGTAGAGAGAGGACCAAACATATACAAGTATATGTCCTTCAAACTTGAGCAATCGACATAAATTTAAGTGTTTCATAAAACAACGAAAAAGAAAGGACACGGTTACTCGGGATTGATCATCCCATTTAACTCAATAAGGTTTTGAAAACGAGATCGGTCAAAACCTTTTGTAAAAAGATCGGAAAAGTTATCCAGAGAATCTACCTTTTCCAACACGATTAATTTCTTCTCAGCACAATCCCGTATGAAATGATGTCTAATGTCAATATGCTTAGTTTTACTATGCTTTACAGATTGTTAGTTACTGAGATAGCAGCAGTATTATCAATGCAAATAGGAGTGTAACTGAAATTCAGACTATAATCTCTCATTTGTTGTTGTATCCACAAAACCTGGGAGCAGCAATTTGATGTTGCCATATACTCTGCTTCACAAATGGATATTGCAACTGAGGTCTGCTTCTTGCATTGCCAAGACACCAACCTCCCACCAAGAAACTTACAACCACTGGTAGTTGACTTTCTATTCTGGTTGCAACCCCCATAATTAGAGTCGGTGTATGCAACTAAATCCAGTTCACCTCCCTTTGGGTACTAGAGACCCATATTAGGCTTTCCTTTGAGGTACCATAGAATCGTCTTCACGCCTTTCATGTGAGACTCCTTCGGATTAGCCTGAAAACGCGCACAAACACAAACTGCAAACATAATGTCAGGTCTAGAAGCAGTTAGATACATTAAAGAACCTATTATTGCGTCATATTGAGTGGGAACCACATCTTCCTCATTTTCAGAATCAACACCCAGTTTGTGGTTGACGCATATTGGAGTATCATACGGTGCACTTTCTTCCATCTTGAATCGTTTGAGCACGTCATGAACATATTTGGTTTGATGAATAAACATCCCGTCCTTATGATCTACTTGTAAACTGTTAGGACATGAAATGTCATATATATGTCCCCAGTTCTATCAGGGTAGGTCGGCGTGAGACTAAAGATAGTGAAACCTAGTTAACGTATTGTAAATGTCAAACGAAAACTGGTTCGATCGAACAAAAGGTTGATTCGATCGAACCAGGCTCATTCGATCGAACAAAGCTTCACTCGATCGAATGAGAGACTCATCCGATCGAATGAGTCTTCGATATATAAACGTTACTTAGGGATTTTCAGAATAGAGGACACATAACACACATACACAGCCGACCTGTTCCCCGGAAATCCTCTCTGCCCGTCAACCCCTTCGGTCCTTTCCTCCGCACCTGGTCGTCATATCATCCTAGGAATTGCTACCGTTTGTGTCGTTGATTACCACCGAGTCGCCGTGTTAGTAGGATTCCGCACTCTAACACGTTGCCCCCGAGAATCGTTGGGAAACCGTCTCCCGATCGGTCCTAACAAAGTGGCATCAGAGCCTTTGGTTCTTGATTCTCGGTAGATTCGTGGTAAAAATTGCGTTTTTAGAGTCAAATTCGTTATTTTTACGTAAAATTTCCGGTAAAATCTTGGTTTTTGGTCTTGTGTTCATCGGTTTTGTGTCAAAAACAGTTAATATTGTCATATTTTGGTTTTTGATCAAAGGATTTCGTGTTAAAATTCGGGTTTTCGTCAAGAACGTTCTTCGCGTTCTTCGTGTTCTTCGAGTTTTTGGTTGTTTTGATCCGTTTTTGGGTTGGAATTAAGTTGTGTTTATGTTATAAGTTTAAAAATAGTCATAAAGTGGTCCTCGATCGTCAAGATTTCTTGTTTTTGTTTCAAAATCCGAATTTTCGTCAAAATCTTCTAATTTTGGAAAATCCAGATTTCTCGATCGAATCAGTCTATTTTTGGAACCCATTCGATCGAATAGCCCTCCTATTCGATCGAACAAGTTTAAACGTTGACCGAACCAGCTTTTCCCGCCTCAACATACGCTCCCTTCGTTCGATCGAATAAGTCCCAATCATTCGATCGAACCAGTACCCAACCGATCGACTAAGTCAACATCAGAACCGAACCAAGACCCCATTCGATCGAACTAGTTCCCAATCGATCGAACAAGATACACAACCCGTTTCGTTCGAACCAGATACTTATCCGACCGAACCTAACACCCTATTCGATCGAAAAAGTTCCCATTCGATCGAATCAGCCTCATAACACCAGAACCTTAACCCAAACAGACATTCGATCGAGTCAGCTCACACCCGATCGAATAGACCACTCATCCGATCGAATACAACACATTCGATCAGCAGACTGTTTTTTCAACACTTAGCAAATTTTAAGTGTTTTTCAGTCTTCTCGGAGTTAAGCAAACATGTCTTCAAGTACAAGCACAACCAAGAGGATCCAGTCAATCCTCGAAAGTGACTCGGAATCGGGAAGCTATAACAAGCCTCCTAAGCTAATGGCGTTAAACGAGTTCAACACTTGGAAGACTAGATTCCAGATTCACATAACCGGTGTGAATCCTGGATTATGGGAAGCTGTTCAAACAGCTTGGGTTCATCCAACCAACGACGATGGTGAAGCTTTAAGCTATTTCAGGCTGTCTGATGAACAGAAGACAGCATTTGAAGCTGAAAAGAAGGCTTTCTCACTACTATCACAAGCCCTTTCCAGCGATTTGTTTCACCAGTTCAACCAATTCACTACAGCGTCAACACTATGGAACGCCTTGGTTGAAAGATGTGATGGGTCGGATTCACTGAGAGATATTCATGCTAGGGAACTAAAGCGTGAATTCGATTTGTTTGGTCCGGAATCAGGAGAAGATATCGAGTCACTGCTGTCGAGATTTTATCATCTCATGTCTGAGCTCAAGGCCTACAATGTTAGAACTACTGGCACTGAGAAAGTGAAATGTCTGGCACAAGGTCTCCCACCCAGTTGGAGCACCTTTCTAACGGTGATGAGAAGAAGTCACCAACTCGAAACAATTCTTCTCTCTGATTTCATTAAAGAGATCAGACAAGAGGATGCTGAACTGAGAGCCTCCTCAAGAAAGCCAAGATCAACACCTGACAAATCGTTATACATGTCAAAATCTCCGTTGTCAGATGTAAATGATCATGCACCGATCAAGACTGCTTTCGTCTCCTCAGTGTCGAATTCAAAGGGGACTGAAACAAGATCGTCTGTTCCACCACCGTCAACTCCCGGTAATGCAAGTACAAACTCCGGAACCAAGCCCATGGAAAAAGCAACGTTAAATACAGAGGGCTTGGGAGCTGTAACTGTTGAGGTTGCCAAAGAACACATGGCAACTCTGGGTACGATTATAGAGTCATACAGTTTGATGGTAGCTGGAAAGTTGGGAAATAGTCATCTGGACAGCGATGACTACGAACAATTGGATGAAGACGACATGGAACGCATAGATATTATGTGGGCACTTGGCAGTGCGTTCCGAAGGGCCAAGAAATGGACAAAGAAAACCGGTCAGGCCCTCACTATCAACAACAAATCCAAGTTCGGCTTTGACAAAAACAAAGTCAAATGTTACAACTGTGGTGAACTTGGTCACTTCGCCAAGGAGTGTTCGAAGCCCAGACGGGAAGGTCATCAATACCCTTTCCGAACCACTTCTTCAACATCCACTCCTACGGCTGCTGCTGCAAATGTCAATCTTGAGAGACAACAGGTCCCTCAAAACCCAACAGCAACAAACAACATCAACAATGAAACTGCTCTTGCAGTTCAAGGAGATGAGGGTGAAACTTGGAACTTCAACATAAATATGGCTGATCTAGATGGAGACTCAGATTCTGGGTCTGTGGTTTCCTCGAAAAAACGAAGCATATATAGTCGAGGAACCAGCTACTGAAGTTCAAGTAGTAGATGCAGAGGCTGAAGTGGTAGTTACGGAGATGAAAGAGGATCATGAGAACGAGTCAAACACTCCTCAAACATCTCAAAGTTCAACAATTCACAAGGAGACTGCTAAGGATGAAGAAGTCAAAGAAGCAGAAATTAAAGTAACTTCTCCATCGTTTTTGGGTAGAGCGGGGAAACTATGCTCCGCGTTCATGGCAGACACTTCAAGTAATGCCAAGGTAAGTTCTAACCCTTCAACTCCTAAATCTGTAAATGTTAAATGTTTAAAATGTGAGTTGTATGAACAAGAAATTCAATCTCTAAAAGAGAGAATTGAAGATCTCGAGGCTTACAAACAAGCAGCCTCAAGATCTTTAATGGAACTGACTGACGCGCTTGCACAGAATAAGGCTTGGAAGCAGAAAGAGTCTGCTTTTAAAGAAAAGATTGATGGCCTTAAGCGTCAGAACAAGGAACTTGAAATATGTGTTCTTAATCAACAAGATTCTATCAATTTTCACATAAATAAGAATAATGTTTTGAAAAAAGAATTGGAAAACTTGAAAGCTGATTTTGAATCATTAAATTTCAAATTAAAAAGTTATTCAAATTCATCTTATTTATTAGAACACATTATTCCCGAGTTCCGAGGCAAAAAGGAAAAAGGAGTGGGATACAACAATGTCCCACCCCCGATCCTGAATCAATTTGCAAGCACACCAGGAGCTGTGCCGGATGATGAATCAAATGATTACATACCCAAGGACACAAACCAAACTTCTGTGTCTAAGGGTAAAGAAGTCATTGACCCGGCTCCTGTGTCCAAACAAAATGCTGTTGCCACAGACTTAGGTTCCACAACTAAGTCGGGCCCACCACCATCTAAGTCAAAGGCAACAACAACAAGAAGTTCTCAGAAGAAAAAGTTTAATCCTAAATCTGAGAAAGTCTATGTGGAACATAGTACCCAGTTTGTAAAGGAGGGTAACGTTAATGAAAAACATAATTTCCCAAAACACCCTCCTAGACAAACTCCACCCCAAAATGTCAAATCCAGGGGGTACTATGATAACAGACAAAACCAGAGTTATTTCTCTCCACCAAGTCAAAGGGGGAGAAACTACTGTTTTTCGTGTGGAGAGGTAGGGCATATAGCAAGATTTTGCTATAAGTACACGGATCCTAAGCAGTACATATCGACTCCGGATCCGAGGTATGTCAAGTCACCTCCTAGGAGGAGACCGACCATTGACATTCAAGGTCAAGAACGGTTTCACACACCGAGGTCGGTTTCTCCTCGGAAACCTCAGCCAACCTCACCACACCAATTCTCAAACCCATCAGTTTCAAAGGTTTCCACTTCGACAAGTGAAACCCAGTCTTCAACCAGCTATCTCAAACATGTTGAGAAGAAGACTGACTTTTGGAAACCAAAGAAAACTAACACTGTTGATAACAACGTCAAATCTGAAAACAGTGTTAATGAGGGTAAATGGATTGAATTGTTCATTCGTGATGAAGATGGAAAACCCAAGACCTTAAGGGCTTGGGTTTCCAATGATATTTAAACCTTTTGTTTTTGTGTGCAGGTTGCTCGATATGATCCAAGATTCAACATGTGGATCATAGACTCAGGAGCTTCCAGGCACATGACTGGAAACATGAATCTTCTTTCAAATGTCAGACAAATAAAAGGAGGTGCAGTTTCCTTTGCAGGAAATCAAGGAGGTTTTATCACGGCCCAAGGAATTGTGTCTAATGGGCGAGTTTCGTTTGAGAAAGTTAATTTCATCAAAGAGTTGGAGAACAACCTGTTGTCCATAAGTCAAATCTGCGACAAAGGTTTCAAAGTAATGTTTGATGAACGAGACTGCCACATCTTGTCTAAGGACGTCAACTTTCCTGAAGACAAAGTTCTAATGTCAGCCGCACGCCAGAGTGATCTCTACATTCTGGATATGGCTAAGGCAGGGTCATCATCTCCAACTGCAACATGTTTTGTGTCCAAGGCATCCGAACGTGATACTGTCATTTGGCATAAACGGATGGGACACATAAACGTCAGGAACATGAACAAGCTGGTGCACAATAGAATGGTTGAGGGAGTCAATCTAAGAAGTTTTCATCTCCCTGATTCATGCGTTCAGTGTAAAGCCGGAAAACAACGAAAAAGGTCCCACAAGTCTAAGAGTTTCCACTCCATTGATATGCCGTTGGAACTTCTACATATGGATCTTTTTGGCCCAATCAGCGTCAAAAGTATTGCTGGGCACTCATACTGTCTAGTGGTCACTGATGAATATTCAAGATTCTCATGGGTGTTTTTCCTAAAAGCGAAGTCTGAAACTTTTGGGTGTATTAGTCTGCTAGTCACGACTCTTGAGTCGCAATACAAGCTGAAGGTTCGAAGAATTCGGTCAGATAACGGTACAGAGTTTAAGAACGCAAACGTTGATACTTACTGCAAAGAAAAAGGCATCGTTCAAGAATTCAGTGCTCCGTATGTTCCACAAATGAACGGGGTTGCTGAAAGGAAAAACCGTACGTTAATCGAGACAGCAAGAACCATGTTAGCTGACTCAGTGTTGCCAGTCACGTTTTGGAATGAGGCAATTGCCAACGCCTGTTTCACACTGAATCGGGTTGGCATTGTCAAGCGCCACGGCAAGACTAGTTTCGAGCTTCTTCAACGTCGAAGGCCTAACTTAGAGCACCTGGAACCATTTGGGGCTCTTTGCACGTTACTCAAAAGGCAAGTTGATAACAAGTTCGAGGAGAAGATTATTAAGGGTTACTTTCTGGGTTATAGCGTTCCTCTCAAAAGGGTCTACAACCGATCAACAAAATTGGTTGAAGAATGGTACCCACGTCGATGTTCAACGCTACACAGAACCAGCCAAAGGGACAGGTGAAGACTGGTTGTTTGACTTTGACAAATGGGTCAAGTCATTCAATCTGAATGATGTTGCTATTCAAATGATGTATGAGGCGCAAAATGCACCTCCTGATGAATCACAGCAACGCTCATCTCATCCTGGTCCGTCAACGTCTTCTTCCACAGAGTCAACAGAACAAGTTCTTGAGTCATCTGATTCCGAATCTGAAGATGAAACACCAACAGACTTTGTACGACCGGCACCGACACATGTTATTTCACAACCGTCCTCGTCAAATCAAGATGTGTCTATCACAGATCCGCCTCTAACGTCTACTTCAGAGGCAGCACCACAATTCGCTCCAGTTCCTGAGCTGAACACAAACAACATGGAACAAATCGCTCCAGTTCCTGAGCTGAACACAAACAACATGGAACAAATCGCTCCAGTTCCTGAGCCGAACTTAACTAACTTGGAACAAAATGTTGTCGTTCCTGACAATCCGGTTGTTAGGACTGAACGTGATCATCCACAAGACAACATCATAGGGGACATTCAACAGGGTGTCAAAACTCGTCGACAGCTGAATTTTGGTCTCTACACAGAAATGATGGAGTCAGGATTAGTTGCTCTTAATGCCCATGAATGCTTCTTAGCACAAGAAGAACCACACAGCACCACCGATGCGCTGAAAGATCCCAACTGGGTCACAGCCATGCAAGAGGAATTATTGCAGTTTAAAAGACTTGGTGTGTGGAAGCTGGTGGATCTCCCCAAAGGTCAGAAGAAAATTGGCACTAAGTGTGGGTACTAAAATGTAAACGTGATGATCGTGGAGTGATTGTTCGCAACAAAGCCCGCCTGGTGGTCCAAGGGTTTAGGCAAATCGAAGGCCTAGACTACAATGAGGTATATGCTCCGGTTGCTCGTTTGGAGGCAATCCGGATGTTCTTGGCGTATGCATCTTTCAAGAAATTCAAAGTATATCAGATGGACGTCAAGAGTGCCTTTTTGTACGGTCACATCGAAGAGACCGTATATGTGGCACAACCTCCAGGTTTTGAAGACCCATATCACAAGGACAAAGCCTATCTGCTCAACAAGGCTTTGTACGGTCTTCACCAAGCCCCGAGAGCTTGGTATAAAGAACTATCCAAACACCTTCTGAACAACGGGTTTAGAAGGGGAACCATTGACTGCACGCTATTCACAAAAGAAAAAGAAGGAGATCTAATTATGGTACAAGTGTACGTGGACGACATCATCTTCGGGTCCACGAATAAAACACTTTGTAAGGATTTCGAACAAGTGATGAAAGAAAAATTTGAAATGAGCTCCATGGGTGAGATGAAGTTCTTCTTAGGACTTCAAGTTGATCAAAAAGATTCCGGTATCTTCATTCACCAGACAAAATACGTCAATGACATCTTGAAACGGTTTGAGATGTTGAGTTCTTCTTCACAGGGAACTCCTTTAGAGGTTAATCACGGGATTAATCCTGACGAGAAGGGTGAATTGATCAATCCAACTCACTATAGAGGGATCATCGGATCTCTAATGTACCTGACTGCTTCTCGGCCAGACATAATGTTTGCTACGTGTCTCTGTGCACGTTATCAGTCAAAGCCGAAGGTCTCCCATCTGATTGCAGTCAAAAGAATTTTGCGTTATCTGAAGGGTACTCCAGATTGGGGTCTTTGGTATCCTTATGATGATAACTTTGATCTACATGCGTATAGTGATTCGGACTATGGTGGTTGTAAACTCGATTACAAATCAACAACAGCAGGATGTCAGTTCTTTGGAAGTCGTTTAGTAACGTGGCAATGCAAAAAGCAGACGTCAGTCTCCACTTCAACAGCTGAGGCGGAATATATTGCGGCTGCCAGTTGCTGTTCTCAAGTTATTTGGATTCAGCAACAAATGCGTGACTACGGTATTGAATGCTCTACTACTCCCATATATATTGATAATTCTGCTGCAATTTCAATTACCAAAAATCCGGTTCATTTTAGCAAAACGAAGCACATCGAAATTCGATATCACTTCCTTCGTGATTGCTACGAAAAGAAGTTAATCGATGTGATAAAAATCCCCACTCAGGAACAACGCGCTGATCTCTTCACTAAAGCATTTGATAAACCACGGTTTTTATATTTACTAGAGATCAACGGCGTTAAACGTATATCAGATGATGTTCCTGAAGATATCATTTAAATTGTTTTCATTTTTTCTTTTCTTAAAAATTTGAAAAAGTCCAAAAAGATTTTGTTTTTTATAAATTCTAGGGGAGAAAAGGTTCAAGAAAAACCAAAAACAATATAAAATACAAAAACCCCAAAAACATTAAAAAATTTTTCAAAACCAAAAACATTAAAAAAAAAAAAAAAACTTTCAAAATTTTGAGAAGTTGATCTTGTTACAAGAAAGGTGATAGTACACAGACGCTATCATACTGAGACATCAAAAAGATTTGCTATTTCTGTACAGCTTATTTTCATTTTTCTTATATTAAATTTTTATACATCACTATCGCTTAAAATTATGTCGGTTACCTCAGTTTGATGGACACATTTTCGGATGTGTTTTGGTCCTTATTTCTACTAGTAGATTATGAGGATAGCCATTAACCAGATGACTGAAAGTGATCGGGGCGGG
Source organism: Bidens hawaiensis (assembly GCF_021521415.1). Taxonomy (NCBI): domain Eukaryota; kingdom Viridiplantae; phylum Streptophyta; class Magnoliopsida; order Asterales; family Asteraceae; genus Bidens; species Bidens hawaiensis. The sequence continues at coordinate 2,605 of NW_027503974.1, read as the reverse complement.
TTTTGATGGTTTTTATTCTTTCGCTGAAAAATAGTCGGTTATACTTAGTTAGAAGGACACATACTCGTATGTGGTCGGTCCAGTTGATCCATTGGATCTTCAGGATAGCCGTTTACCTGAAGACTTTGACTTGATCGGGGCGAAATAATTTAAACGTTTTTTTAAAGACATTCATTTATATTCAGAAAATGAGAAATTGATCCAACCTTGGAAAATGATAGATTACTGATTCTGTGTGCTTAACTAGTGAAGTTATTAGGCTTAAAAGGCTTTAGAACAGTCATTGTGTGTCATGGTAGCTTTTTATGGTGCGTAAAAGTAGATGTGATACAAACTAAATCTACTCGATTTTACGTGGAAACTCCTTAAGAGTTTTGTTTGTCTTCATATATATCTTTCCGAATGATAGGCAGAAAAGCGATTACCCAGTCATACACGAGCCCATAAGTGTTCTGATTCCCGTAAAGATAGTGCATGAAGAAACTGCAGTGATCCAGATTCGGGACTTGCAATTGTTTTACTACTCTGAAGTCTATGTAACATTCAAAAAAAAAAAAAAAAAAAAAAAAAAAAAAAAAAAAAAAAAAAAAAAAAAAAAAAAAAATGATTCTTTATGAGTTATTGAAACATTCTAGAGTTAATAATGTCAAGACTTCACGTTGAAATTGCATTGCTCGGTCATAGTCTTCACAGCTCTCGATTAATATCTTATTCTTCAATAGCACATCATTGTCGGTCTCATTCAAATTCACGAGCCACATGGGATCTATAATCTTAAGCAATAAGTCTTTAAGCCCTTTCCAAATAAATAACGGCCTCGCAAGTACATTATCATAATACCAGCGGTTGAAAGATAAATACATATGGTGATTAAGTGTCTTTACTGGTACAACGCTTCATCATCTTTGGCGGTTTAACTTTAGGCACGAGCTTCCTCCAACTTGTTTCTGGATCTATCTCGTCAATACATTTCCGAATAGGAATCTGCGACTTAAAGAATTTAAACCCGTGATTGACCTCAAAAAGAAAATGCTGATGGAACCATTCTGCTTGTCGATTTCCCCCACGGTTAATGAAAGGTCGGTATGAAAGAGTCCGTACATCCCATCTTGGTAATGGGAGAACGTCAGTAATGTTTTTGGTAGTACTAACAGCCGTTCTCCCATTTGATCATACAAACATTTAAGTCAGAATCAAAAAACCATGAAATAATATCACCTCGAACTTTTGACTCGGCCTTGAAAGAAGTCATCTGACTGGCTTTAGCACGTGCAATGGCTTCTTGCTTTCGTTCTTCATCAACATATCTGTATGCATCTATAATCTTACGAGTTCTCTTGTTACCACAACCAAACCATCCTTGAATATCAGGATCCGATGGATAAGGCTTTGAGTCAAATATGGTATCAACGCTCTTGCCCTTTGAGACTTTCTCCAAGTGATCTTCGGCTGCTTTGACGTTTTCTTCAGTAAATATAGGAGCACCCTGATCAACATTAGAGTGTTGAAATAAATCAGGGTATTCCTCAGCCATCACGTCCATAATCTCAATTTCCTCATCTTGATAAATAAAAGACGTGTTCATCTGAATCGTTGGATCATTCAGGATTTCCTTGTCATTCTCCACTTCCATATCATTCTCAGTCTCTAACACGTTTAGCTCATCTTCGATCAATCCCAGTAGTATAGAAATATGCTCTTATGTCGACGACCGATCAACGTACTGCCCCACTTATATCTCATCAATATTAGCAATACTCATAATGACACCAACCTTGTAAACCATAAATAACACAGTATTGACTTTTATCATCTCAATTAGTTTAACATTTGTAGAATCATGATAAACAATCAATTGTTTTCCTGCATCCTCAGCAGATCCACTAGTACCAGCACCAGAAGAAGTACTGGGAGTTTGTTTCAGCACACTTCCTCCGGCACCTGATTCATCTGGATCTTCATCATCATTCCTGAGATTCTTTAATGCATCATCTTTACAAGTAAGCTGCAAAATTAGATCCTCCTGTTCTTTAATTTTCACCCCCTGAGACGTAACATTCTCACAAAGGGCCTTTGTTTCCTTTTGACAAAATGAGACGTACCCTATCAATCTTCTTTGATTTTCCATCAAACGCTCTTGATCCTGACGATCAACAGCCATTTGATTCTCATAAAGATGAATCAAACTCAAGAGCATGTCAGTTTGATGTGTTGCTGGCATGGTATGAACGGATGGATGCACCGGCTGGAGAGGACCTTGAGGTCGTGTAATCCGGAGGTTGATTAGGTTTCATCGTCGGTGTGGAGGAACAATTGAAACACTAGCAGGAGGCCTTGGTATATCAAAGGTTACCGATTGAGGAATCATACCAAGCCTCTGATCATGAACCAACGTCATCGTTAAAGTAACTTTCGGGGTGCTAGTAGTAAGCGACACCGCCGGTCTTTGAGGAGCATACGACCGTGGAGGTTGAACTCCAAAAGAAACACCAGCACCAGCCGTCACACGATGTTTTGATGGCTCGCCACTAGCCACTTCTTTACCTTTTCTTTTACGTTGAGCAGCAGCTGCTTCAACCTCAGCTTGTTGTTGTCGCACATCACT
>NW_027503973.1:0-27893 GCF_021521415.1 Bidens hawaiensis | reverse complement strand
ATCGCAGATCTGATGATAGCTTCCGGTGATAGCTTCCGGTGACTACCAATCGCTGGTCGGAGAGTTGCAGGTCACCGTTACTTGGTTGGACACTTAACCGTTGTTGGACGTGCGGAGAGTTGCGGATTACCGTTTCCGGCGTCGGTATGTTGCAGGTGTTATTACCGTTGTTGACGTACGGAGAAAATTGTTACGATGGTGTGCGTAAAAGTCGTCGGCTGTCTTACAGTCCCTGACCAAAACGACTCCCTGGCAGCTTGAAAGTAACTTTACGTAAAAATTGCCGGCCGTCTTAGAGTCCCGTTGGCTCGCTCCTGGTGCGGGGAGCTCTACCGGTGATACGGCCGGAGACGCTTGACGATGTGAACGTTTGGGAACGGCTGGGAATTGTACGGAGAGAACGCTTGAAAACTCTTTTTAAAACTATAAATTATATTGTGAACTTGAAGATGAAATAGGTTTTTTTAGATCTCAACATCTAGTTTGGCGAATTTGTCCTGTTTACCAATAATTCGTTAGGGGTGGGACATTGGTTTATGTTTTAGGATGGGTGAGAAACAGGCTGAACACTGTCCAAAGTGCATTCATTCTCCTAAGACACCTTTTTTATTTTTTTTTATATCTAAGGAATCAATTATTTATAAACAGTGAATAGAGTATCCAACGGAACTATATTGCACTTGATAAAACAAGATATCGATATATAGTATATACCCTAAAATAGCATTAATAGAAAAGATAAACTCAGAATTAATTATGGTAATAGAATGAAATGAAATATGTATCATTTCCATCGTTCGATAAAGATAAGTATGGGTTGTGATTTTTTAAGGGAGTATTTGGGATTGCTTATTTCCCTCCTTATGACTTATTACTTTTCTAAAAAGTTATAAGGTGTCTGGAAAAGTTAAAAGTTGTGAGGGAGAGAAGTTATAAGTTACACTAATGTGACTTATAACTTATTGCCAAAAGTTTAAGGAAGTTGAAATAAGGAATCCCAAACACCCCCTAAACCTACGTATTCTAATTTTGTTTGTTACTAATGCCACCTTCTTTAAGGTCCAACATGCTCATTTTGTTGTTTTCTGACATCATTAATCAGTTTTTTCCTCTGGTGGACTTCTATTTGAGTCCTGCATCATCAAAGTATCACATGAACACAGAGTTAATACATAATTATGCTTTGTTTTGTTTTCTTTGCAGCAATCCCTTTATCAATTGATCACAAGCCTGACAGAAGTGATGAACGGGAGCGTATTGAGCAGGCTGGTGGCTTCATCCTTTGGGCAGGTACGTCTTTGACTAGATGATTATGTTATAGATAATGCATAAAACTGGATTATTTATATATTAATTTCTGGAATTCAGGAACATGGCGCGTTGGTGGGGGTCCTTGCTGTTTCCCGTGCTTTTGGAGACAAACTACTTAAGCCATATGTGGTAGCTGAACCAGAAATTCAGGTAACTTAGTATTCGAAGTTTTAATATCAGCACGCGATCTATAACCGCATAAAGTAATTGGATTTACTTTTATATGAGGATATATTCTTTGTAATTTCATATTTTTTACTTCTAGCAAATAAGAGAAAGTAAAAGAATATTTATAGATTCTTTTGTTTGATGTGTTTTTTTTAATGATTTATTGATGATGGACCAATTATTTAATGACAGGAAGAAGAAATTGATGGTGTTGAGTTTATTATCCTTGCAACTGATGGGCTTTGGAATGTACTCTCAAACAAGGTTAGTCACTCACATTGATGGCATTTTAGTTTCTATGCATCTAAATTTAAAGTAGCAATTTATGACACTACTCGTAGCATTACATGACCCGACAAGAAGTTAAACAGGTTAGTTTTTGAACTAAACTGTTTGGTTCATAAACGGGCTGACACGTTATAAGTTATGACACCATAAATAATGTCTAAATTGGTTCAACTCGCTTAATCTATATATGAGATGCAATACACGTTTTAACTTAAAAAGTGTTTAAATAGGTTAATAGTTTTGACACATGGTATTTATGACCCGTTATCAAAACGAAACAGTTTTATAGTTTTTAAATAGTTAAGTATGTTGTGATTAAGCATGGACTGCAACTTCTGGTAACTTTTATTTTATCATGTTAGTTGCATATTATTATTTCTAAATCGCATTTAGTGAGTTGTGTCATTCTAGCTATTGAATAGCATATATTTAACCTTGTTAGACGTGTTAGTTTCATCCATGAGCCGTCCATCATATTGACCAATCCTATCAACTGATCGATTGATGGGTCACTGGGTAATTAAGGGGCCGTTTGGTTCACAGAATGTTTGTCAAGGAATTGGAATTCAATGGAATTGGAATTAATTCCAATGAAAAATAATGTTATGTTTGGTTCGTAAAGTGATCAGAGGAATTGGAAAGTAAATAAAGATTAAATTTACAACATTATCCTCAATGATAACCCACCCTTTCTTGGCTTGAAAATTGTACACTGATACCTTCGTCTGTCTTAACTTAAAAATTGTTTCACTATAGGTTTCTTCCTTAATTCTTGGCTTCACTTACAAACCATCGCACATAGGCTCTTATCTATATTGAATTAATTTTAATGAACAACCACCACCGCTTTTTTTATGGTCTCATCTATATCGAAGTAATTGTTGCACTATAGATATCGTCTTTTTTGTTGGCATCTGTTCTTTCCAGCAAATGAGTTTTGTTTATAAGTTTGGTTAGTTTCGTTCATCTGCAATCGATTTTGAATTGATTTGTGTTCTTCCAGAATTAATTTTTGTTTCTGATTTTGGTTTTCGGTTCTGAATTTTTGTTGCTTTTTGTTTGTATGCATTTTGGATTTGCTTTATGTTCTTCCCAACAAACGATATTTGTGTCTGATTTTGGCTTGGTCTGATTTTGAATTTTTGTTACTCTGTAATCGATTTATGTTCGTATGTTATTCACTATGATAATGGAGGATTGGAGGTAGAAGAAAGTAACTGAATTATGTGAAAATAAGGGTATTTTTGTAAAGTTAAAACGTTTCATTGGAATGTTTAAAATTCCATCATATATGAGAAGGATTGTTAAATTCCATCAATCATTAGAATTCAAAGGAATTTAATCTATTCAAGTTCCTTCCTTTTTTGAACCAAACACAATTTGAAGTGGAATTAACTCAAATTCCAATTCCTATGGATTCTTTTAATCAAACGGGGCCTAAGAATCCTCCTTTGCAAACGAAAGATCACCTGGATGGTCAATTTCATGAGCTAAAAATCAGGTCTCATCTTCAATAGGTTGTCTCATGTACCAAACAATATCATAATCATCATCAATATATCAGAAACTTAATAATCATTTGTGTAGTCAAATGTTTCACTCAAACCATCACCGATTGTTGCACAACCAGATGCTAAGTCAGAATTGTCCTCAGTATTTTTTTAATGTACAGAGAACCAATTGCCTCCTACAAAGCTTTTCCATCTATTTCATCAAGGATCAGATTGAAGTATCTGTCAATTTGATAACTTATCATGAATAAATACACAGCTATTTATCTTTGTGTGAAAAGTCTGAAATGTCCTTACTTCAAACAGGAGAAACGATTGTAGTTAAGCCTTGTGGACAGAAATGGGAAAAAATGAATTGAAACTGTTAATTTGGCCCAACCACAAGGAAGAAAACTGTATTTAACTCTAGATAATTATATAAATGTTTTTCACCTCGTCTATGTGATGCACCTTTGCCTTGGCTTCGAGGACCCTATCTACTCGGTGTTCCTTGCTCTTTTTAGAACCGTGCTTGTTTATAGATCATTAGGTACATCTTCTCTTTGAACTTTAATTCAACACAAATTCCTATATTTAAGGAAATAATTTTTTTATAATATATAGGTTTGGAATTGTTTCTTCTTGAAATTCAAACAATACATGGCTCAATCTTTTATCTTGGATTAAAACGATCTATGGATTAGGTCATTCTTTGGTTCTAACATTTTTTGGATTGATCATGTACGTCTTAGTAAGTTAGTATAGTGATGCTGTAATTCTGCGAATTAGTCCAACAACAAATAAAAAAACACAAATAAAAACAAATCACATATTGTTAATTTATAAAATCACACATGTGCACACATACTATTAGGCACACATACTATAAGGCACTCTACTGAACTTCCTATGACCAATATTTATTCTTGCTTAGACTGCATGGTTTTGCTCGTGTTTGTTTATACTTTGTAACTAACTAGATGATTTTCTATGATACAATAATTGGAATTTTTGTTTCATATGATTTTGCTCTTCTGTTTAGGTGATACTTTGATCATCTTGGTTCTTCAGATCATCGGAGATTTTTGCCTTTTGTGCATCTTAAGTTTCTAGCTTTTGGATGTTTTACATGCATAAAATAAATATTGTCAAAATCACTAGGGTGGGTTGGGTAATGGAGGGAATTGGGTGTGTAAAAATGGGTAGGGTCAGGTCGAATTTTGTAAGTTTCTAAAATTTGAAAATATTTATGTTAAATATTTATCATACAATCTGTATTATAATGCAATGGTATTAATATGATAATTATCCAAAATGGGTTTTAATAGAAAAAAAGTAATGCAAGCGTTGTTTGGTGCAGGATGCGGTGGGTATGGTGCAGGAAATAAGTGATGCTGAAGCTGCATGTCGGAAACTTGTGCAAGAATCATATGCAAAGGGCAGTTCTGACAACATTAGTTGTATTGTTGTTCGTTTCGAGAAGCATTGATACATCAAATGTTCTCGAAATACATGGATATAGATATTGTGGATCTAACCTTGCTACCTGTTCTTACAACTTTAGAGCTCCACCCTTGTTTTTTAAATGCTTATATATCAAACTTCTAAATTAGGTTTTGGTTTTTCGGTCTACAAGCACCCGTGTATGTAAGTTTTGGGTGTAAATTGTGTCCGGTTGGCTGGTTGAATTATTCAACCTGAATACAGCAACCCATATATTTGTTTGTGTAAAAAACTTAACGCACACACATCTAAACTGTGTAACTAAGCGGGACGTGCGTAGCTTGTAAAAAGTAGGTTAAATGAATACAGCTAAATAGAAACATGGCAATCTGAACGTGACCCATTTAACTTATACGTCAATCCAATTGCGACTTGTCTAATTTAGTAGGTCAAACTAAACATTATCCGTTTAAAGGAATTATATATCACAACTCAAACACTGTTTATTTTTAATTTTTATGTCGTGTTTGGGTTGAAAATTGACTCCTCTAAAGCAGAATTTAAACATTTCAATCTAAAATACATGCACCTAGGCTCATAGCGACGTTCTGATAAAAAATAAAGCGGTGGTAAATTTGGATCTTTGAGGACCGACACCAATTATGTCTTCGGATGGTTACTCAACTTACTCATATTACTCACATTATGCCATTGGCCCATTTTAAAGATGACTACTCACATTTCACGTGGTCTTAAAGCAAAATCATATTTTTCTTAATGTTTTGGTGACCTTTTAACCTTTTTACTCTTTGTGATTACACAATTTGAGTGCAAAGTAAAGATTTTCCGAAGGATGGTAGAGCAGAGTTCACTAACAATTGAGTTTAACAACTCTTTTAACATGGCATTCATCTTCGTCTTTCGCGTCCTTAGACGCCTCAACAAAATGGTCGAGTCGATCGCAAGCATATGCATATAACAGATTAACAACATTATGGCCATGGGTAGACACGTTTATATCTACAACTTATATAATGTATCGTCTACCCACTCCCGTTCTTGGAAATAACTTTAAGATGTTAATTTACAAGTTCCATCCTATGCCTAATTTAGAAATTTTGGTTGCCAGATTTTTCCTTATCTAAGGGATTATCCTCCTCACAAACATGCACCAAGAAGTGCCTTGTGTATTTTTATTGGCTTTAACCCGAGAAATAAAGGCTATAAATGCTTAGATCCGTCTAACTCGCAATTATATCACCCGACATGCTGAGTTTAACGAGGATACCTTTCCTTTCGCTGGCAACATTCCATCAGTAAATGAAGCCAAACATGTGTTCTCCAACTTCTACCTTAACTAACCCTAAACAAAATCTAATGCAAAAATATGCACCCATTCATCATCACTAGAGGTGGCAAATGGGTTGGGTCGGGTCGAAACGGGTTAGGGTTGAAACGGGTTAGGTTCGAAACGGGTCACTTAAAAAAAGGGTTGTTTTGGTTCGGGTCGTAACGGGTTAGGGTCAACAGGTTCGGGTTAGAACGGGTCAAAACGGGTTTCGGGTCAGTTTTTTTTACCAACGAATCAGCGCGTTTCCAACACGTTACAGCTCGTTTTAACAGGAAAAGCTCGTTTAAGTGATTTTTCATTTCGTTTCAGCACTTAACAGCTCGTTAAGCGATTTTTCAGCTCGTTTCAGCACGTAACAGCTCGTTTAAGCAATTTTTCGGCTCGTCTCAGCACGTAACAGCTCGTTTAAGCGATTTTTCAGCTCGTTTCAGCACGTAACAGCTCGTTTAAGCGATTTTTGAGCTCATTTCAGCACGTAACAGCTCGTTTAAGCGATTTTTGAGCTCGTTTCAGCACGTAACAGCTCGTTTAAGCCATTTTTCCGCTCGTTTCAGCACTTAACAGCTCGTTTAAGCCATTTTCAGATCGTTTCAGCACGTAACAGCTCGTTTAAGCCATTTTTCAGCTCGTTTCAGCGCGTAACAGCTCGTTTAAGCCATTTTTCAGATCGTTTCAGCACGTAATAGCTCGTTTAAGCCATTTTTCAGTTTGTTTCAGCACGTAATAGCTCGTTTAAGTGATTTTTCAGTTCGTTTCAGCTTCGTTACAGCTCGTTTAAGCCATTTTTCAGTTCGTTTCAGCACGTAACAGCTCGTTTAAGCGATTTTTCAGTTCGTTTCAGCACGTAACAGCTCGTTTAAGCGATTTTTCAGATCGTTTTAGCACCAAACAGCTCGTTTAAGCGACTTTTCAGTTCGTTTCAGCCCCTAACATCTTGTTTAAGCGATTTTTCAGTTCGTTTCAGCCCCTAACAGCTCGCTTAAGCGATCTTTCAGTTCGTTTCAGCACGTTTTTGTTTCGTTTCGTCGGCTTTTCACTTTCGGTTAATTTGTCAAATTTTTTTTTATTTTTTTTTGAACGAGGACTTTTTACTTTTTTTGTTTTTATTTTATATTTTAAGTTATGAATTTTTTTGAGGTTTTTTTAGGGTTTTTATTAAGATCAAAACCCCTAAAAAAATTCAAAAAAAAAAAAACAATAAAAAAATCATAACTCAAAATATAAATAAAAAACGAGAAAAGTAAAAAAAAAACTAAAATGTTTTTGCCGTTGTCCTTGTTTATCAAAAAAAAATCGACAGATTAACCGAAAATGAAATGCCGACGAAAACGAATGAAAAACCAAAATCGAACCGTTCAGTGTGAAAACTCGAAAAAAACCGAAAACCAACCCGTCCAGTGCTAAAACTCGTGTCGGCACGAAACCTGATTCGAGCCGAAACCTAAACCGATATCGTTCCAATCTAAAACCCGTTTCAACCCGAACATGTCACTTTTCTTTAAGACACTAACCCACACTGACCCATATAGTTAATTTTGTCAACCCATTTTGACCCGAAAATAAGAATGTGAAATTTCAAGTGACCCATTTTAACACATTTAATTAAAACTTATGACCCAAATCAACCCGTTTAAATTTTAAAACAACCCAAATTGACCCATTTAAAATGGTTTGGATCAAGGTTGACACCCCTAATCATCACATTCACAAAATTTTGCCAACTCTTTTGTTCTCTTCACTAATTCCACCATAAATCCTCCCTCGCCCAACTTAACCACATCAGTGGATGAAGCCATACATAGGTTTAATTTATATATAATTTAAGTAGTTTTTGACTAAATTGTACACACAGTTTTATTAAGAAACCAATTAATTAATCGCAGTAGTTTTGACATATGTAAAGCAAAATTTAAAAAGTTAATTAGATAGCTAGACAACTATATAACCGCAATAAGGAATTAACTACTTAAAAACATCATGTAAAATTGTTTATATGATTATACAGTTCTTTATTTTACTTGATCTATATATTTATATAAATATTTTTTTTTTCTCAAAAATATTCTAATATGTGTTTTCACATTTGTATGTTGGTTTGTCATTACTTTAGATGTGGTACTTTTAGTTATTGAGTTTTATCTTTGATTCATCTCAAGAGGCCTTATTTTTGTGCAAAGGTATATGATATATACTCTTAATATAATGTATTAATTAGAACATCCGTAGTAAGTCATATCTCACTCTAAAAATCGCCCGTAAAAATGTTCCCGGGGCGTTTTGGCCTTGTAAAACTCTTCCAATGTTTTATACTCAACGACAAATGAAGAAAATACTAGGGTTAAGCCGCTAAGGAAAAAAACCAGCTAATGAAGATAAGAGGTGGGGGCGTTTTGGAGTTTTCACTATGGGTGGTATTATCTAATAGAAGTAAAACCCATGGTTGGCGCCGTAGACTTTTTATTGGGCAAAGTGGCAGCCCCTTATTGGGCCACACTCCAGGACTTTCATATATATAATATACTTGTGCAACTTAATCATATAAATTAGTTCTGGTCCATTGGCTTTGGAGTTGTAAAAAGTTGGTGTTTTCATGATTTACCCGGATTCGAATCCCTGCAAGGGTCAAAACAAATGGTTTTTTCAAAAAAAATTTCCATTTGTGTCACTATTGATTAATTGGGCCATCAGCCGGCCTGCATGTCTGTTTAAAAACATGTTCTTATTATCACAATTCAAAGTATTTATAAAACAAGTTTATTATATATCTAACTCCTAAAACGTCTAAGTTTTACCAATTGATTTTTTATGTTTTTTTCTACATGCATAACAAATGTTTTGTTTTTTGTTTTATCGAATTCGTGTCGTCTCACGGTCACAATGTCCAGGCCTGACAATGCTCGGGTTTTACCGAATCATCGTACAACGTCCAGTACCGACAACACTCGGGTTTTAACCACGCCCAGGTTTTACCAAAACTTTATTTTAGTTCCATTGTCATAACAAATGTAAAAGAAATCGACAAAATTTGCGTTGACCCACCGCCGAGAAACTATGATTATGACCAGCGCCCCGATTTTACCGACTCATCACCACAACTCCTGAATATGAGTCGACTCGCCGCTGCAACGCTGAAGCTTTACCAGCGACCGGGTTACCGACCGAATAAACATTGTTTCAAGTATGTTAACAAAAAAATTTTCCTATGTTATACGAGTGTCGATGAGTCACTATCTCAGCGTCTGGGCCCGACTGACGTCACCCTAGTGGCTCACCTCTATTTTTATTTTTTGTTTTCATTGTTTTAGTTCCAATACGTTAACGACTGTAGCAATTACCGACTAGATTCGCGTTGGCTCCCTGTGGTCGTACGGGACCAACCGCGCCACCCATTGGCTTACCTCAATTTTTATTTTTATTTTTGTTTTCAATTTGTTTTAGTTTCAATACCGTAACAAATGTAGTTAACACTAACTAAATTCGCGTTTACTCACCATTGCGACACCCGAGTTTTACCGACCGTTTTTACCGCGCAACGCGCGGGTAAATCTCTTTTATGTCGTTAAGCAATTTATAATTGCCTTTTATGCCGTTAAGCAATTTATAATTGTCGGTAAACCATTTTTTGAAAATGGGTTTTAAACTCAACTTATGTAAGAAAGATATGTAACAAACACATGTAGAAATGTCTTTATAATTACTTTAAAAGGTTCACTTAGCTGGATAAGAAGAAGAGGTAAGATTTATTTTATGACTATTAAATTACTTCAAAATTATTTATTATAATCTCTCCTTAATCATTTTTACAAAAACTCGATTAATCTTTATCGAAACTAAATGATTTCTAATTGAAAACTTAGTAAGCAAATAAAGACTTCATGTCTTTCAGACATAGTCACATGTCTTATGCATAAAATGAAACTAATAAACGAGAAGTTGAACAACTTTCATAAAATTGGAGACATATGCATGTCTTTCACAAAAATAAAATCAATAAACGAGAAGTTGTTGAACAACTTTCATAAAATTGGAAGCATATACATGTTTTTCACAAATAATGAGCTCCATAATTAAGAAATTATTAAACGAGACATTTCGACATGCGACACCCGTGTTTTACCGCGCGGGTAAATCATTAGTTAGAAATTAAAAGAGAGAAATTTTTGTGGGAAAATTACCAAAATAGACAAGTTTGACTAAAAATTTACCAAAATAGACATATCTATTTAGCCTACATCTCTCTAATCATTGGTTTTTTAACCAATAAACAACTGCCACATCACCGAAGCCGGCTAAGGCGGCTAAGCCTTAGCCTCCACTTTATGGGCACAGAATTTTATAAAAAGTAAACGGGTCCCACCTTTAACCAATAAAAATTCGACACGTGTCAAAGGCGGCTAAACTTAGCCTACATCTATGGTTATTTAGCCGGCATCTTTGACTCTTAGCCGGCTTCGGGATACGTGTCTATTTAGTTAGCCGGCTCCAAAGATTCCTTCTTAGCCGGCTCCAACTCGGCTTGTAGGCTAAGGCTTCACTTAGCCGCCTTCAATCTTTTCATTTAGCCGCCAAAATTGAATATTTTACCAACCTTATTAAATATTTAGCCGGCTTCACTTAGCCGTCTTCTTAGCCGGTGTAAATTTAGCCGTCAAAATTGAATATTTTACCAACTTACCAACTCTAATAAATATTTAGCCAGCTTCACTTAGCCGTCTTCTTAGCTGGTGTAAATTTAGCCCTCAAAATTAAATATTTTACCTACTCACTTAATTATTTAGCCGGCTTCGCTTAGCCGCCAATTTTTTTTCTCTTAGCCGGCACGTTTAGCCATCAGCAATAAATACTTAACTACCCAAATTTAATTTTTCACCAACCATTTTTATAAAACTAACACTGGTCAGGCGGAAGTCGATTATGTTTACATTCCGTTGTTTATAGAACAACAAGAATGGTTACTCGTTAGAGTTAATATGCGGTCAATGGAAGTAAAGCAATATTGGTTTCGAGATTTTAGTATTGTAATGTATCGTCACAAAATTCACCCAATGTTAGTCAAACTGAAGGTTTATTTTGGGGCTTTGTTGGTTAACCTTCGTTACCGGAGGAGGTCTGGACGGGAAGAAAAACTCTTTGGGTTTGATAGTTCTGACAAATATATGCAGCCCAAATATATGCAGCCCAACCACACTGGTCAGGCGGAAAATTCGGGGGTATTTGCTTGTATGTTAATGGAACATTTATGTTTTGAAAAAGAGCTTAATTTTGAAGGAGATTTTAAGGAGAAAATGCTTAAATATCGGAGGTTTATGGCAGAAAAAATTTACATTTGGCGTTGTCGGCCTACAATCGAGTAGATTGTAATCTTTATTTAGTATGCTTTGTTATTATTATGTTTCTTAATTTTTATTATTAATGAATATTTCCGTGTATTACTTTTTTGTTAGTATTTTGTTAGTATCTACATACATAAAAATAATTTTAATAAAAATAAACCAAGTTAATTCATTCATAAAAAACTCGGATAAGTAAAGCCTACAATCTAATCTGAGTAAACGACGACGTTAACAAACATATTTTTTTAAAAATATGAGTATCTTATGAGAGGGTGAAGATGGTTTTATAAGATGTAGGTGGTTGTTAGTTTTATAAAAATGGTTGGTGAAAAATTAAATTTGGGTAGTTAGTATTTATTGCTGATGGCTAAAACGTGCCGGCTAAGAGAGAAAAAAATTGGCGGCTAAGCGAAGCCGGCTAAATAATTAAGTGAGTAGGTAAAATATTTAATTTTGGGGGCTAAATTTACACCGGCTAAGAAGACGGCTAAGTGAAGCCGGCTAAATATTTAATAGAGTTGGTAAGTTGGTAAAATATTCAATTTTAACGGCTAAATTTACACCGGCTAAGAAGATGGCTAAGTGAAGCCGGCTAAATATTTAATAAGGTTGGTAAAATATTCAATTTTGGCGGCTAAAATTAGACGGCTAAATGAAAAGATTGAAGGCGGCTAAGTGAAGACTTAGCCTACAAGCCGAGTTGGAGCCGGCTAAGAAGGAATCTTTGGAGCCGGCTAACTTAGACACGTATCCCGAAGCCGGCTAAGAATCAAAAATGCCGGCTAAATAACCATAGATGTAGGCTAAGTTTAGCCGCCTTTGACACGTGTCGAATTTTTATTGGTTAAAGGTGGGACCCGTTTACTTTTTATAAAATTCCGTGCCCATAAAGTGGAGGCTAAGGCTTAGCTGCCTTAGCCGGCTTCGGTGACGTGACAGTTGTTTATTGGTTAAAAAACCAATGATTAGAGAGATGTAGGCTAAATAGACATGTCAAACCGACGTTTGTGAAGAACAATCCCAACAGTTATAATATGTTGAACGGTTCGTCCCCCAAACCGACATTTGTGAAGAACAAAGAGAACTGTGACCACAATAAGATTGTCACGAAGACAGAACAAAAGGTGTTGCAAGTTCTGGTCAAAGTCAAACTAAACGTGTTGAGAAGACTGAAAATGGTGTCAAAGACGAAAAGTGCCACAATTTGCAATCATGGTTTGGGGATAATGGACTTTCATTGATTGCCCAGTTGGAAGGACATTCAAAAGTGTTAAAACATGCCACCAAATTTTTTATTTCTTTTTATTGTTCTTTGTTATCATTACCAACCTGATTATTAATTGTTATTTTGTATTTAGGGTGTAACTGGGATTGTATTACCTCAAGGAACCAACACACTTTATTGTGCTAGCAAGGACAAATCTCTTCGAGTTTGGGATTGTAATACTGGAAAGGTCGGTTTTGAATCTTTTTGCATTGTGAAATATTACTTTTATGCTTATACAACATATCTTGATGTTTATGCTATAATTTTGTGTTTACAGTGTGGGGATGTTGTCAACTTTGATGAAGAATGTGGGACTTTGGTTGAAAAAGGCCCATGGATCTTTGCAGGGCTTCAAAATATGATTAAGGTAGATCTTAATACTAATTTGTTCAATAAACGTAATGGTGTAATGCTTGTATGTAGAGTTGTAGTTGCTAATTGGGATATTGATTATGGCAGGCTTGTAATCGCGAAACTCAAACAACAGTAGTTATCCAAGCAAGTGGTGGAATGGTTAATGCAATTACCATGTTTGAAGACACTCTCTTTGCTGGGATGGAGGTAAAATAAAAAGTTTAGACGTTCTTTGAAGTAATATAATTATTTACTCGTATATATTTAAATAGTTGTAAATTTTGAACTTCGGTGCAGGATGGTACTATTTTATCATGGAAATCTACTTCTAAAAACAGCTTTGCAGAAGAAGTAACATGTTTGAAGGGTCACACTGGATCTGTACTTTCACTCATTGTAGGAGCTAAACAGCTCTTTTCTGGTTCCACCGACCGCACTACTCTATATCTTAAAATCTTTTCATCATGTTTACTGATTGTGATTCTTTTACTTGAAGGTATGGGATGCTGAATCCTTGGAGTGTAAACATGTTCTCAATGGACATACGAGTGACGTGACGAGTGTCATATGTTGGGATCAGTATTTTTGCAGGGTGTTCTTGCGTTTTGTGGGACACATGATGCTGAAGAAAAGCCAATGTTGCTATGTTCGTGCAAAGAAGATGGTGTTCGCATATTTGATTTGCCTTCGTAAGTTTCACACTCTATGCATGACTTTATGTGGTGGTTGTTGGCATTGAAAATTAAATCTTTTTTTCTTTTTGTATTATATAGGTTTGCTGAAAGGGGTTAGAATATATTCAAGACACGATGTTAAGGCAATCCAAGTTGGTCCCGAGAGCCTATTTTTTACCGGCGATGCAGCAGGCTTAGTTTCTGTATGGAAACCAAATGGGGAATCTGTCTAGCGAACTCAACAAGAAAAGAGTTTGATGAAGTTATAAATTAGTGAAACAACTTGTAAATTGACGATTATTGAATGAATTCAATGCCAGATTTTTAAGTATTTGAATCTTATTACTGTTGTATGTAACATGAAAACCAAATGGGGTGCTGCCCTTTGTTGTATATGCCAAGTTTTGAAGGCTTATAGAGCTCAAGATGATGTGTTGATTTTACTCTTGTTCCCTTTATTGTTGATTTGTTTCAATATTATTAGTGTGCCCGTTTGTTTCGCATGTTCTTCTTCCTTACAGCTTAATCTTTAAGGCAAATAAAAGTATACAAAGACTTCGTTCATAAAATATAAAGTTATAGCTTATTCTTTAAGGCAAATAAAAGTATACAAAGACTTCGTTCATAAAATATAAAGTTTTATTAAAAGTTATTAAAATTTTAGCAGAATTAAAAAAAATATTATGAATTTATATAAAATTTTATATAATATATAAAATTTAATTTATATAAGGTAAAAAATAAAAATTAAAAATAAAAATTAATTAACTTATATAATGAATTTTATTTTCATAAATGATTAAGCAAAATTAAAAATAAATTTAACAATAATAACTACTTAATCAATGTATTTCCTTGGACTTGTAGTTGTATCATGTATGTATG
Organism: Bidens hawaiensis; assembly: GCF_021521415.1. Taxonomy (NCBI): domain Eukaryota; kingdom Viridiplantae; phylum Streptophyta; class Magnoliopsida; order Asterales; family Asteraceae; genus Bidens; species Bidens hawaiensis. Next base: position 13,329 of record NW_027503973.1, on the reverse strand, counting down.
TGAGGGTTATGGTTGAAATCTTTGATACAAATAATAATCTAACTATACTATTAAATCAATAGCTTTAACTCAATTTCCTTCCTTTCTATTGGTTATTGCTTAGACTTTCCATCTATATCTATCACTTATATAATTTTCATGTTAATAAAATAAATCAAAAAGAAATTAAAATAAGATATAATCAATTCTCTTTAATGCTTATGTTTCATCTTTCATTTAATCTTTAATCTTTAATGTTTAATAATTATAATCTTTAATAATTATAATTAATTACGATTTCTATTATAACATACTAAAACTAATCTACTTTTTTTAATTATTATTGATTTCATTCACGAATTTAGGTTTCCACCGGGTTTGATGTATTTTATATAATAGATAATTAATTGATATTTCATCGATAGGATTCGATATACAGAGATTACGTGTTTCACTTTAGTATAATTGTTTATAATCTTATATTTATGAAAATTTATGAAATTAACCGATTTAGTTAATTGGTTCTAATCTTATATTTTTGAATATTTATGAATTTCACCGATTGTCACATTCAAATTTGAACAATTAGAGTATAAATTTAAATTCCTAATCAATTTCTGTAAATTGGGAATGAATCATTCGTTTCATTAAGGAATTCTTTAATTACGGAATTTTTATAATTCACTTAATCATCGTGTATCATTTGACTAAGGATTTGATTAAGCATTGCAATTGATAATATTGTAATTCATTGTAATTTCTATAATACACTTAATTATTGTAATTTCTATAAATACGGATTTTGACAATTGACTGCTTCCAAATTGAGCGACTAATGATTTAAATATATGAGGTTGATTCTAATTTTAAATATGTTAAATATATTGTATTGATAATATTGTAATTCATAATTACTGCTCAACTATATTAAAATTGTCTTAATGTTAATATATTTTCATGATTTTCGTTATTGGTCAAATTTTATTTAATATATTTTCATGATTTTAATTACGTAAATACAATAATAAAGTTTCCATGCTTTTCATTTATTTTCACATTTCCGTTATTTTTATTATTGGTCAAATTCTAATTAAAAGTTTATTGTATTAAGTGAAGTTCATATGGTGTTTTAAAATTTTATATTATCTACATACTATTTCCTATTAATATTAAATGTATTTTATTAATATAACTGTCTATTAAGCATAACAAATTTATACCATATTAAATACGCAATTTGAAAAATTTTAAAGATGTTATAGTTTTCAATCTCATCAAACTTTACCTTTACCTTTTATTTATTTTAACTATATATTATTTAGTTAGTCAACTTAAAAAAAGTGGGAAGTTTTTTTAATTTTGAATTCTAAAAAAATATTTAATGCAGTTGATTATGGAAATTAATTCAGATTTCTTAATAAGTTACGAAATTTGACCATCAATTTAGTCTTAAGTATAACATATTTAGATCCTATTAAATATGAAAATTGACAAATTTAAAATATTTTTTATAGTTTCTAATCCCAACTATCAATATTAATGTCTTCAATATCAACAAACTTTTAATCTTATATATTTGACAAATTGTTAATAGTCATAAATGTCAAAATTAATGTATAAAATTGAAAAAAAATAAATATATAATGAAATTGATTGTTAAAGAATGTACTAATCATCATTATTTATTTTTATATTAGAAAACATTATTTCACCAATCTCAATGAAAGTTAAAAGATTTTTATACTTTATAAATCAGTTGTTGTCATTTTCCATATTATATGTTCGATATATTTTCAAAAACCGTTTATTATTAACACAATTAACAATATATTATGATCATATTACCAAAAATCAAATTATTTAAATATTAATGATTTCCAAAATAGTTATAAATCTAATGGTTTTGACTATTAACGCTTTCCAAAACATCCGGGTAATTATGAAAGTCAAATTAAATCATTTAAACTCTAATTTATTTTAATTCACACTAATAATATTGTTACAAAGATTTTTGTATTTTAAGAATGATTTCAGATATTATAACAACTAACTACCATTTGACCAAAATGATATAATCACAATTAATGATACTATATTTTGTCAACTTCAAAACCATTTATACTTTATATATATGTAAATCGTTTGATTTTAAGCTTTTACAATATATGTTGACCACTAATTAATTTATTAGTTATGAGTTATGACGTTTCTTTAAAATCAATTTTGGAGGGAATTTATGACACAATTAGACGTTTTACTTTTTCAATAATTCTTAAAACGGACTTTTTTTTCCAGATTTTTCCAACGTTTACGTACTACATATAATAATTTTTAACTTTTATTATATTTTTCATTCGTAGAGAAAGTTTATGTCTCAAATTCCTATGGCTCAGCTGTCAGTCGTGTGTTTATCTACGATTATTTGTTTGAAATTGAAGATTACAAAAATCGGTATCATAAAAAACTATGATACTCATTAGTTACACACACACACATATTATTTATATTTGTTGTCAAATTAGTTATGCAAAATGTGTATAAGACAATACATTTTTATGTTAATTTCATTACAGTATTATTTTTTAATTAACATGTGTTATTTGTACTCATGGTATAATATATAAACATGTTTTAGTTTTTCATTTATCTCTGATTGTCTTTGTATGTTTTTGTATTTGAATTAAAATAACAATGCTACGTCTTGTAATTAATGTAAAATGATCTTTTTTTTTTTTAATTTGACATCTACATTTATTTAAAATTATAATAGATACATATATATGATTTTATAGTTTCCAATATCATCAAACGTTACATTTTATTTATGTGTAAATGTAAATAATATCTAAATTTCAAGATTTATGCCTTAAATAAAACCCGCATATTCCGATAACCAATTCTAAATATTCTAAACATATATGTGTGAATTCACATTGCAAATTATTATCATTATTATTTTTTGTTTGAATTAGCAAGTAACTAATGTAACCACAAAACATATTTGTTTATATTCGTTTGTTTTCTATGGTAATAATGAAGTTATTTGCCGTCTGGTAACTATTTTCCGTTTAATATTACAGTATGACCGGGTAATATCTTTAAATACTATTAAAACAATACAATGTGGAAACATGACCTTCTTCTAGGCTGTCCACATGTGCAATCCAGTCACCATATTTCCATTCTCATGTGCTCTAATATTCTGCCATGTGTCATGTTGACCAAACACCAAAAAACTTATTTAAACCTTAATATTCCACCAAAATCATTTTAATCTCTCTCTCTCTCTCTCTCTCTACTAACTAACTCCACCATCCACCATCTTCTATATTCCGGTAATGTAGATCGGGATTAATCGTTTTCAGGTAAGGTTATATATTATACTCTAATGGCCTACAAGGTTATGTGATTTTCCGGCAAGGTAATATCTTTTTTATGGCAAGGTTTTTCGAAATGGTTTTATATTTATTTTAATTATTATATGATTTTGTAATAATCTCTTTAGGTTGTATATCAAAATCCAAGATTGAATTGATATTTTGAAGTTAATACGGTTTTCCGGTAAGATTTTTGTTTTCCGTTTTTGTTTGTATTTAATCTCTATCTCTCCCTCCCTATCTATCTCGGCTTACTAACTCCACCATCCACTATCATATTTTCCGGCAACATCATATTTTCTTCCGGTTATTGTAGATCTAATATTTTTATCTTTGTTTCATTGTTAACTGATTTTTTTAAAATCAGTTTAGGTTCTAAATCAAAAACGGCAATGAAGCTAATATTTATACGTTTTTACGTTTTTCCGGTCATGTGTTATACCTATAACAATGGTTGTTTTATATTTATTTGAAGTTTTATATTTTTCCTGTTTTTTTTTTCACATGTTGTTATTCTAGGTTCTAAATAAAAAGTTCCATCCATGGACATTATCATTATTCTTTTTTCGGTAAGGCCAATAATAAATTGTAAATCAGTAGTTTAACATTCCATAACATGTAGCATTACCGCGACTAATTTTTTTATTTCTAAAACGATTACAATTTCGAATTTTAAATTCCAAATTTAAGTTAAAGTTGAAATTTGTAAATGGTTGGTCAATATTCCATAACGTCTAAACTTACCATCATTACCATTTATTATTTTCTAAAACTATTTGATTTAAAAATTTTAAATTTCCAAATTTAAATTAAAGTTGATTTTTTTATTTAATTGCTGGTCAAACGTTTAAGTCGGTCAAACAATTTTAAATTGCCTGGTCAAACATTAAAGTTGATTTTAACTTTAAGTTGAACTTTTTAAATGGCTGATTAAACAAACATTCATAATGTCTAAATTTACCATCACTAAACTTTATTATTTCTAAAACGATGTAATTTAAAATTTATAAATTTCCAAATTTAAATTAAAGTTGAATTTTATGAATTTGTAAGGCCCCGAACCCGGTAGCCCTACTTTAGCGTTGGATTTACTCATAAACACAGTTCTACAAATCAGAGTTTATTAAAACTTTCGCGGAAACGTTAACTTAAGTCATTCATTACAAAACATTAAATCCTTTATTTAAAACCATGATAATAAACATCATATTTAAAACACCATTACTTTCATCTTCAGATGCCAGCCGCTCAATCCGTGCCATGTGCCAACCTCATGCTAGCTCTTTAATCATATTCACCTGCGTGCATACTAAAAGTCAGCTACGCTGAGTGAGTTCTAGTTAATCAGGCGACATACAATACATACACATATCTTACATACCTACATATCTTAACATTGTATAAATATCCATAAGAGGAACGTCACACAATATCTATTAAAAGAACCATGGCTATTGCCCATGCTATATATATATATTTAATAGAATGACGCTCTGTATAAATTCTCCATAGAAGGACGCTCTATATACTTCCATAGAAGGAACATCCTATATATTTCCATAGAAGGAACACTGTGCTTTCCATTAAAGGAACACTGTGCTTTCCATAGAAGGAACACTCAATATATATTATCCGTAGAAGGAATTATTTACATAATTTATTATTTAATATCCATATAAGGAGACAATCAATATACTTGGCAATACATGCAATATCCGAAGATCGTTCACGTACCGACAAGCAATCATCTTTACATTACATACAATATTCAAATCTATTTTATTAACCTTGACAGTACGTACAATATCCGAAGATCGTTCACGTACTGACAAGCTTTCATTCTCATTCAAGACATATATAGATAACATATAAATCATAAATGGCATACACTTACCAACTTAGGGTAAGTGTATTAACTATCACATCGAGTATGCACACAACCCCGAAAACATAACAAGGAATGGGGCTAGAAACTCATCTGAACTCGGTTACGTTCACTGTTGATGGTTACTCCTTCCGAGAGGTGTGTACGGCTAACTGTATAACAATTACACGTAATGATTAACTATCACTACCCATATCACGTTTCTAGTATAACAATAGCCCACAACGAACGGGGGTCCGGGGGCAGCGTGTGACAATCGTCAATTTCAGGTTAACTCCGTTAACTCAACTCCGTCAATTCAAACTTTAAGATCGTTGAATCTATAACGTACACTTCATTACATTTAAACTAGGGTTTAAATGACGCGTAACACTTACTACATGTGTAGTCTTTCGGGATTTGCACCGAAACGCAAACGAGTTGACGCAAACGATTGATAAATAAACGATAAACGTAAAAACAATAATTATGTGATTATTATGTGTTAGGATTATGTGCTATGTGATAAAACTATGGTCATGTTAACTTATTGGGCAAGTATGATGGAATGTTCTAGAAAAACAACCCTTGGAAAGAAGAGGGACTAGAGTGTAACTTGTATTATTATAAATACATCACTAATAAACAAACCCTAACTTATTATTAACCTACAACCCTAAATCGGCTCTCTCTCCCTCTCTTGATCCACGGCTGCCGTCCACCTTCATCACACACACACACATCAATCAAGAGATTAATCCAAGAACTAGGTGCTAGGAAGGTATACTTGATCATCTCTTACCTCCTTGTTGTGTAATTTTGATGTTTAATGGGTTGTATGTAAACCCTAACTCAGCCGATTATATGTATGTATGTGATCAATATGATAGTTGTTAGTTGGATAATAGATTGATAACTAGATTGATGTTGTTGCATGATTGATTGTTGTTCTTGATTTGAATTAAAACACAAACCCTAATCTTGTATGTATGGTGTGATTTATATGCATGGATAGTAGTTATGGTGTCTAGAGGGTTATATGGATGCATGATAGTTCATAGATTGTTATGATGTTGAGTTTTGATGTGAACAGATTCTGGACAGAATATATATACGATGTTTAACTGACTGTAACGAAGTGTAAACGTGAAAATTGATTGAGATTGTGAGTACTGCAGTAAACTAGGTTGAGTCTAGTTTCTATAAAGTATAAATTCGTAATTTTTGGATAAGTGGAAGTATACTTTTATGATTTTACAAAAACGTGATGCAAAGCTGAGCTGTTAGACCTGCTGTTAGGTTATATTGTAAATTCTATATCTCATGAACTACGAGGCCAATTGGGTTGGTTCCACTTCTGGAAGTTGACTCACTGAGTTAGGAACCAAACCCAAGTGGTCTTGCATTTATTGGATTTTTCGTTTACCGGGAATTGCAAATAACATTCTGTTGTGCATGAATCTGACTGATATGAGTTTACTGTAGTGTTTTGATCATTATGAGAAATCTATATGGAATAAAAATAATATAAAATATGTTCTGGAAACCTAAGACATGTATGTTTCAGTGGTGATTTTTGGTGAATTAATTGAGATGATATGATCGGTGAAATAGTACAATCTTTCAAGTAGAAACTCTGTCACAATGAAACTAGCTGCTGAGTTGTATAGGAATGCATGAAATATGATAGTTTTTATATAATTGTGGTATTTTGACCAAAATACCCTTGCGGGGAATAATTGCTAGTTGATTGCCATGAATTGACCAAATTGCCCTTATGGGGAATAATAGTTAGTTAGTCTTTGTTTGTTGACCAAAATGCCCTTACGTGAATAATTGCTTGTAAGTATGTTATTAATACATGACACGAAAGTAATTGCTCACTCGTGTATCGTATCACAATTGTACTTGTTTAAATCACACACGGTTCACAAACGAAACACGAAACATGATACGTGCATAGGTATTATGTGCCGAGTCTAGAGACTCGTTAAACGTTCCGATACTTAGAAAATCTCTTTGTTATTTTAGAACGCTAGAGAGTTTTCTACGACGCGCATCACTCGGTGATCTAATTTGGAATATTCTTCGCAAACAGTGAGTTCACTTACCCCACTCTTAAACTGTTTTCAAACGTTTTTCACTTGGGGGAGATAACATACTCCGATAAACGCATTTTTGAGATAAACGCATATTTAAGATTTTGTTATAAATTATATATCACTTGTAAAGACTAAGCGGCAAACGTAACATTTGAAGTCCCACACATCGAACCGGTTAATAATTAGAATAGCGAGTCACTGTTGAGTAGTACTACTGGGTTTGACAAACCCCACCCGACGCTAAGCTCAACTGGAGGTTGAGTGGGTGTAATTTTGGCTAACACTTACCATGGTCTGGATTGACCTGGTGACGGGCACTTGATAAACAGTCAGCTTCGGTCTCGAACCACTTAGTAATACTTGTTGTATAGATTAGCTACCTATCGATATATAATTTGACATAACATTATCTGGAAACACTTAAACGCTGTAACGTGGTTACACACTTAAACGCCGTAACGTGGTTACGCAAAACACTTAAACGCTGTAACGTGGTTACACACTTAAACGCCGTAACGTGGTTACGCAAAACACTTAAACGCTGTAACGTGGTTACACACTTAAACGCCGTAACGTGGTTACGCAAAACATTTAAACGCCGTAACGTGGTTACGCAAAACTTTTAAACGCCGTAACGTGGTTACGCAAAACACTTAACGAAAGCGCTGAACTCAAACGCTAAACGATTTATCTTATATAACTTGTGAACTCACCAACCTCGTGTTGACCCCTTTTAGTATGTTATTCTCAGGTAGCCGAGGCGGGGCGCGCGGTTTAGGAGCATGCATTAATTGTTAAACATCTTACTCTGCAAACTTAATTTTAACATTTACATTTGGTTTTAAGTCGTCCTGCGTGACGCAACTTTTGAATTAAGGTTTTACGCTTCCGCACTTATTTTTCATTTAAACGTTTTCTTTGGTTTGGTTATAACTAATGATTCCGATCCTGCCAGTTCACACCCTCTGACGGTAAAACTCCGTTAGTGGATTTTGAGGGTGTGACACAGCGGGGTTCTAGGGGCGGCAGCCCCTAGCGGGGTCCAAGGGGCAGAGCCCCTGGCTGGGGTCGAGCTGCCAGGTCAGCTTGGAAAAAATTTATTTACATTAGCTGTCTTAACACATTTTCCATTAGGATTTTTAATTATTATCTAACTCATTAACTCATTTTCTATAACGAATTAAGCCTAATTCGTTGGCTAATTCGTTATCAAATCCTCCTTCATTCGCTATAACGGATGGCCTAATTCGTTATCTCAATTATAACGAATTGAGCCTGATTCGCTAATTGATTCGTAACCTTATCTTCATCTGATTCGTTACCCAGACACAACTCAATTCGTTATCTGAATTATGACGAATGGTGAGTAACGAATCGCCTGATTCGTTATTTGAATCATAACGAACTGGGTAGCTGGTTCGTTTTCGTTATCTTAATTATAACGAATCATCAAGTTCTTATAACGAATCATCAAGTTCTTATCTAGACTTTGACTCAAGGGTCAAAGTCAAAATCGTCAAGAACAATAACAGTCAACATATCTAAGATCTCCAATTAAACCTTCATTTCTTAACGAAAAATCATGATTTAGGTATCATTGGAATCGTCTAAGCAGCGCCTACAAACCTAACCATTCAATCGTTCAAATAGTCGTGTTTATAGGGGTGTGATTTAAACATATATATACGGGTTCTTCATACCAACAATTAGCCTATCAAATTGTAATGGATTTCAGTGAGGTTTGCTTTGTTATGCTCGTTTTTATCATATATATACAGATCTATGACTACCTAAAAGAATCCGGATCCAAAGGAATGATTTCTAGTTATAAATGTACCTTAAACGAGTCGGTTTACGAACACGGTTAAGCCTCGATGTTGTTTTGGTTCTTCACGACGATCTAGCACCGACGGGTTCGGGTTTCCACCTTCGAATCTTGGCTCGGGTTAAAGGATGGTGTTTGTGTGTGTTTATCAAGGTGTAGGCTATGGTGTAGATTTGGATAAAAATAGAAAGGATTAGGGTTTAAGGGGTATTTATACTCCCTTAAGCCCATGGACCTAAGGCCCATCTTTCCCTTTTGGTCCATAATTAGTTCCATCTAAAAGCCTACTTATCCTATCACATTTTGTTATTATTATTATTAACCGAACGAAAAAATTGGGATGTTACAGAATTACTGGGTAAATATTTCATAACATGTAACATTACCACGATTAAAATTTATTATTTGTAAAACGAATATTAATATTTAATTTTCTCATTTCATGTTTATGTTCCTAACTTGATATAGCTAATTTCATGGGTTGAAGATTTGTTGATAAGATATCTTATTTTTTATTTAATATTGATGTATATTTTTGTTATTATTCATGTATTTATGTATTTTTCACAATTCATGTAATTTATTTGATATTTATATAATCAATTTTTAATATTTTTCCTGCCAATTTTGATTCAGTACTCTTTAATGTTTTATTGGGTTGTGATCTTTAATCTTTAATTTAATATTCTTGAAATATTAATTATAAAATTACTAATTTTTTTATTAACATTTACTAATTATAAGTATACTAAATTTACTAAACTAAATATAATATTGATTTTTAAAACCAAAATACATATTAAATTATAAAATTCACCTTCCACATATAATTTATTCTAGAATTTAATAAAGATATTAATGTACATAACTGATTCCATTATTAATTAACCTTTTGACTATAATTTGAAATTCAAATTCAAAATATTACTGACTATATTTAAAGGTTTGACTAAATTAACTATAATTAAGGAAATAATTTATGTTATTATATAATATTAAATAAAATTATATAACCATATATAATCATAAAGTTTCTAAATTTTTATTAATATTTATTGAATTATAAATTTAGTAAATTTACTAAATCATAATAGTGATTTTTAAAATTAAACAAAAAAGTATAATTTTGATTTTCCAAATATAATCTATTCTAGAAGTTTCTAAAAATATTAATCTACATTAAATTAATCCGTTATTATTCCATAATTTTATAATTTATTAATAATAATAATAATAATTGACATTTTTACAAAAAATTGAAATTCAAATATATTTAAAGGTTTGACTATAATAACGATAGTTAATGAAACTATTATGTTTTTTTATTATTGTTATTGTTATTTAATTCCTAAATTAAGCAACGTATTATTATTAAATATAAAACGATTTTGATTAACCTTAAATATTGAAATATTAAATTATATTAAATTTATTATATAATAATACATTTTAAATATACATTTTGAATATAATCAATCGTTTATTTTAGGAAAAAATAAGAAGAAGAATGGTCTCTAGAAAGCTAGCCTTGGATTTCTAATTGTTTAAAACTGACCGGTTTGCCCATAACTGGTAAACGTATCGGACCACCTTTTCGTTTTCAAAATCAACATATTTTATTATTTATTATTTATCTCAATTACACTTACTATGAATTTTTTTACGATTATATTATTAACAGTCTCTAATTATCTAGATATTGTTATATGAGAAAAGATTGTTAAGGTGTTTATTCGTGATCTGAAATTATATAATATTACATAAAATTATATAATAGTATATAATCATGTATTCTAAATATACTTTATTTTATGATCAATCTTTTATTTTTCCAAATATAATATATTCTAGAAGTTTCTAAAAATGTTAATATTTTATTTTACACTAATTTGAATTTCAAATATATTATAATGTTTGACTATAAAACGATAATTAAGGAGAGAGTTTAATGTTTACATATTATTTTCATTTTTAAATTAAGTAACTTATTATTGTCATTGTTAACTGATTTTGATTAACCTTAAATATAGTAAACCATTCTAAATATACATTTTCAATATAAATTCTTTAGATATTGTTGTTAGATTTAATACAAGTAGTAGATGGTCAACACCTCTTTACACTTTCTAATAACTATAATTTGGAAGTTAAGATTTATTGGTTTCATATAACAACTTTAGTAATGTTTATATGTTACTAATTATTATACATGTTGTTTTGTGTGGTTTTATATTTTATATAATCTGCTATTGTGTTGTAACAATTTTCAGGTGTGTTAGAAAAATTGATTTTCTTTTGGTTGAAGTTTTCAAGATGTTGATGATGGTTTAATAGCAAAGAACATTATGAGTTATTTTGTTGATGTGTAATGGTTGTTATGCTCAAATTAACTTCTTGTAATTTGAAAGTTTTAATATTAAGACAATGTAAATCTATTAATTTTTGGTTGGTATTGTGACGTGTTTAGTGACAATGTAAATCTATCAAGTTTTAATAGTTAAAGAAATATATGTTTGTTTAAATTGATGTTTAAGTTGATTATGTTTAGTGACATGTTATTCCACCCGCGTGAGCCTAGTTATCATTTATTTATAAATGCAACATTGCATGGTAACTATTTGTTGGTCTTTGTATTTTTTTTTTTGTATTTGATTCAAATAAGTTATGATACCTTATAATTCATGTAAAATTATCATTTATTTATAGATGCAACATTTGCATTTCATTAAATTTATATGATGTTATGTATATATTATATTTTTAAATATGTTCCACCCGTGTGTAACACATGTATTATCCTATTATTAAATATGTTATGATTTTAACTATATGTGTATATTTAATTAGGATGCTATTGTTTTTTTTTTATTTTTAGGTGATGAAGCAAAATTAGTTTCTTTTGATAGAATGTTGAAGAACTTGATGGTGGGTTAATATGAAAGAACAAGGTTAGTCTTTGTGAATGTTTTTTTTGGGTTCGGTGTACATTAAGTTATTTTAACTTTGAACTTTTAATATCTTGACAATCTAAATGTTTAACTTTTTGGTCAAAAACTTGTGTATCATATTTGTGTTGCTTGAATATGTTATGTATATTTATTAGGTTTGTTGATATGTTTTCCACTCGTGTATATTAAACATCGAAAAAGTTGATGGTGTGCTAATATGATGATAACATGTTCATGTCTTCGTTTGGTTTTTTAATTTAGGTGTATAGTAAGTTTGTGTAAGTATTAAGTTTTTATGTACACAATCTAAATGTTTAATATTTTGGTTACAAACTTATGTTAAATATTTGTGTTGGTTTAATATGTTAGTTATGAAATTTTATGGTTGTCTATATTTATATGGTTGTTTCTATGTTTTCAACCCATGTGTAACATGGGTTACTATTATAGAAATATATTCGTGGGTTAGTGTTGGTACATGTATGTCAGTAGTTCATAGTCTAGCATTTGTAATCGAGTCTGTAATGTAATTATGTTTTGTTTATGTTTGTTTTGTAATGCGCGAAGTTGTCAACAAGTTCGCTATGGCGAACTTGTTGAATCAGCGAAGTTATTGACAACTTCGCCTGTGGCGAAGTTGTCGTGTTTATATACTGTTTCAGACGAAACAGTTTAGAAAGTTGGTTTAGGGTTTTCGTTTCAGTTTTCAGTAACCGAGTTACGTGTCATAGTCTGTAACGGTGACCTCGGGTCACGTGTTTGTTATCAATATAACGTGGTTGGTTTATTGCTTGTGTGTTCGATCTCTACATACTCTACACTCGTATCTACCTACGCAGGGATTCCGCACCTACGTTGTTAGAGACATCCCGTGTACGATCCGTCCGGGAACCTACAATTGGTATCAGAGCCAATCGGCTCGATTGTGAGGTTCGGGATTTCACGCGGGTGTAGAAAACGTCTCGTTTGACCTATTCGCGGGACGTGTTTTTGTTGGGATTGAGTTTTGCTAGTGCTTGACAGTCATTTTCAAGCCTTTGCATTGATCGGGAGCTGCTGGATTGACGAAAACAGATCTGAACAAACTTCCCTGTTCATCGGGCGAAGTTACCGTTCATCGGGCGAAGTTACCATTCTTCAGGCGAAGTTGCCGTCGCTGGAATTAGGGTTTTTTGGCGAAGATATAAGGATTAGCGAAGTTAACTACAACTTCGCTCACTTCATAAGTTCGCCT
>NW_027503972.1:0-31353 GCF_021521415.1 Bidens hawaiensis | reverse complement strand
GGCAATCGATTGAGGGTTGGAGATTTAACTTTGAAGAAAAAGTTGTCACTTGATACGATAAAACATAAATGAATATTGGAGAAAAGAAAAGGAAGAGAAAACCAATCATTTTTTTAACATCGAAAATTATGATCGCATGAAAAAAATTGGCAAAATTCCATGATCAAACCCGTGCTACCACAACAAGAAACTCTTACGGGAAACTTTTGATCACCACCATATTAAGGTATTTTAATAACTTGTCTATTTCAGTAAATAAGATATATTATTAGGGTATAGCCTAAAACATATTATTTTGATAAGTTATAACCTGGCCCGAAACTGTTTTATATGAATCATCGCTTTTAAAATATAATTAGAGCTCAAACGGGCCAAAACCAGGGCTTTACTCACAAGAGCAGCCCTAAATACGTTTAGCCCTGAATATGTTTTTAAAATATTTGAAATTTTAAAATAACTTATTTTAAAAAAATATACCTTGTGCAGCCCCGTAACTTTGGCTGGATTTATGGCCAATTTGTACTCGTTTAAGTATAAACTAGCTTCGAACAACCCCGACAAGTGACCTCGTTAACTTATTAAACCTAATTTCCAGAAGTTAAACATACTTATTTAAGTCAATAAACAAGGTATAAACCAGCCCCAAGAGGTAATACTAAAACCGGATATTAAAAACCTTCTAAACCGCCACTTTTGTGACCCGTTTAATTACGAAACAAACCTTGAAAACAAAGTGATATTATAACATCTTTTTACAGCTCAAAACATATTACTTTGATAAGTTATAACTTGGCCCGAAACTGTTTTATTTGAATCATCGCTTTTAAAATAGAATTATAGCACAAATGGGCCAAAATCGGGGCTGTACTCGCAAGAGCAGCCCTAAATACGTTCAGCCCTAAATATATTTTTAAAATCTATAAAATCTTGAAAAAACTTATTTTAAAAATTATACCTTGTGTAGCCCCTAAACCGTGGTTGGATTTATGGCCAATTAGTAACTCGTTTAAGTATAAACTAGCTTGAAACTAGCCTAACAAGTGACCTCATTAACTTCTATACATTATACCTAAGTTCCAGAAGTTAACATACTTGTTTAAGTCAATAAACAAGGTATATACCAGCCCCAAGAGTAATACTAAAACCGGATATTAAAAACCTTTTAAACTGCTACTTTTGTAACCCGTTTACTTACGAAACAAACCTGGTAACCAAAGTGATATTATACCAACTTTTTACAACCCAAAACATATTATATTGATAAGTTATAACCCGACCCGAAACTGTTTTATACGAACCATCGCTTTTAATATAGAATAAGAGCTCAAACGAGCCAAAACCGGGGCTGTACTCGCAAGAACAGCCCTAAATACGTGCAACCCTGAATTTGTTTATAATGTCTATAAAATCTTTTAATATGTCATTACTAAGGGCATAAAAATAAACTTATATATTCTATTTTTTTTTCTTTTGAATTATTCTAAGAAATAACACAAAAAAAAGAACTAGGACTACTTGGAAACCAGAGAGTGTTGACAAAACATTTCTTGAAACATGTATTCATGAAATAACACTCCGTGGACTTTAAGAAGGTAGCCTTAAATCAACATCATGGAATAATGTAGCAGAGAAACTGAAAACAGAACACAAATTCATTGTGGATCAAAACAAATGAAGAACCGGTACGATTATCTAATCAAAGGCAAAATTTCAAGCTTGGTCAAAGCTAAAAAACAAAACCAGCAAAGTTTATAATCGTGTAACAAAATCTTTTAACTTGTTTGAAGAAGAATGAAAAATTGAGATTAAGGTAATTCTTTTGTCTAAAAAGTTATTATTATTATTATTATTATTATTATTATTATTATTATTATTATTATTATTATTATTATTATTATTATTATTTCAATAAGATTATAGTATTTTGTAATATATTTTTTTCACACAGAACAACAATAAAGTAGAATCTTTGAGAAGTGCGCCACTTCTCTTCCCCGAGCTTTGTGTTCAATTGTTTGAGGACTCTACTTCAAACGACTTTGATAGTTGGGGGCCATCTTCTACACTTCTCATCCTTCTAAGGAAGTTTCTGACCACAATTTAAATAATCTTGAGGATTTTGAATGCACTCAAATGGATCCCCCAACTCAAGGTGTTAGTGAGGAGTCATCGGTCAGTCTAAAGGGAAGAATAAAGTTAAGGAAACATTTAATTCAACGCTAATAAAAGTTGTGGACCATATTACTAAGGTGGCAAAGATGTTGATTGAAAAACACAATCTTTCTAATGACATGGATGCATGCATGGAGAAGTTGGAGACAATGGAATGAGAAGAACTTGATGCCAAATATCAAGTTGGCATTGGCTAGGGTTAGCCTCAAGAAGAATTGAAAGGATAAGAGACCTAAATTCGGCATTAAGCGGTCATGCATATACACACGAATAGTTACATGGATCTTATACCCAATGTTATGAGATGATGTATCTTTCACGTGATGCATATATACTATTATGAAATCATTTTAAGCAAAGAAATTGGTTGCAAAGTAGTAGGTCAATAAGTTTGGAAGAAAAGGTGGCTAAGTTTTTTAATGTTATAGGACATAATGAACGTTTCGAGCAGTTACACAAAGGTTTCAACACTCAACATAAACGATTCATAGATGTTTTCATGAGGTCCTAACTGCATTAATGAATTTCGCAAGAGAAGTTATATTCCAACATCTTGTAATGCAATCACAAATACCTCAGACCGACATAAAAATCTAAAACAAATATTTCCTGGGGCAATAGGTGCGTTAGATGTAACTCTTATACATGCGGTCGTGCCTGCCGATCAACAAAATCGTTATAGGGGAAGATGAAGAGGTGAATGCTATCAAAACGTGTTAGCAATTTGTGATTTTGATATGATATTCACGTTTGTATGGACTGAATGGGAGGGCATTGCACATGATTCACGAGTTTTAAAAGAAGTTGCATTAAACCCAAATTCCGGTTTTCCTTCCCCCCACCAGGTTATTAATCATTTTTCAACTTTTATAATTAAATACACTATATATATATATAATATATATATATATATATATATATATATATATATATATATATATATATATATATATATATATATATGCAACCATATTTGTAAAAAATTTTGATACACATTTACAAACAAATACTACCTTTGCGACGCCGCATACACTAACACTCGCCGATTTATGACTCCCTACCGTAATACGAGGTATTAGTTAGCTGCTTTTTGACGATAACGTGCGTTAACTATGGAAGAAAGATTCAATCATGCTCATGCACAACTCAGAATTGTCATTGAGTGCGCGCATGGTGTTTTGAAGCCTAGATTCCCAATCCTAAAGAGAATGTCTCACTTTTCTTTTCCAATACAAAGAGACATAGTGATTGCACGTTTTGATGTCTATAACTTTATAAGAAAATGCAATATCCATGATCAGTTATTTTTGAACTACGATGAAAACACCATCTTTTCTTAAATACAAGGCGAAGAAAGAGATGGCGAGTTTATTCACGACATAGAATCGGGTTCACAAGGCGTTGAGTATATGATTACTTGGCGTGAAGAGATAACTACTCGACTAATTTCAAATTAATAAAACTAAAATTGTAAACAAAGCATTAAATACTATTTGGATTTTAGTATGTTTCCATGGATTTTGAAGTAATAATGTGCAATTTGAATTTTCTATGATGTTTTGTCTTTTCTTTTTATAATTATTTATCATTCATAGTTTTAAACAAAAAGATACATTTCATTAGACATAAAATAGTTCAGAGGGTAAGATAGTCATTTTGTACAGTTATTTAGATGTCCAACTAAACAGACTTTAACTTGTTCAGATCTTAGTGGTTCAGACTCTCTTAACCATTCAGACTTCTTACTAGTTCAACACTTGTCAAACAACCTCTGAATTTAAATAAGTCATAGATATAATAGTGTGAACCTTATAATTAGGGTTAAGCTTTTATTTATTTTTCTTTAGCCTTTTCTTTTCTGTTTAGAATCATTAATCAAAAGTATGAATTATTTAAATAATAATCATGTATGTGCCTTCAAAATAAATTTTTTAACGACTTCTTCATATTAACTAAACATATAAATGAATAAAAAATAATATGTTAAAATATGGATCTAAGATCTAAAAGTATATATAATATAAAATTTAAAATTAACATCACAAAAGAACATTACAGTACCTAAAATCCATCTAGATAACAATGTTTTGAAACCCGGGGGACCGCCTGGTCCGACCGGGACCCGGTACAAATTGTGGTCCAGGTCGCATAATATACCGTTTTCTAATAACCCGGCCGGGTTTGATGATTTATGGTTTGACGGAACCGGTGAACCGCCGGCTCAACTGGTAAAACCTTGACTTTTATTAAAACAAAAATCATGTGTACTAAGGGAATCGACTTTTATTAAAACAAAAATCATGTGTACTAAGGGAATCGAACCCAGGTCAGTTCCTGAGATGGTTTTAAACAATAATAACCAACTAGCTAAGCCTTTTTAATGTGTTTTAAATGAAATACAAATACTATATATTGATATAATCATTATAAATGTAATGGCTGAATTTTTCAATAATAATTCTCCTTGCCTGAAATAGAATATAACAATAAATATGTGTTCAATAATCATTTGAAATTTTTATTTGATGTTAGCCGTGATTATTAATATTTTTACATACATACATATATATATGATCAATAATCATTTGACTTTTTACTTGATGTTAGCCGTGATTATTACTGTTATATATATATAAACGGAACATAAAAATTCTACGTGTCGCGAAGTGGTCGCTCCCCCTTTTTTTGGAGTCATCAAATTTGCTTGATTTTTAAATAGAGACTTCTCATGCATTTGACCCGAATTCACGGGTATGGGTCTTATCTAACCCATATATTTCTTAGACGAGTTATAACATCTCATTAAATTAAAAACTAATCTCACCAAATATTTGATATAAAAATCCTATAAAATAGAGATATACTAAAAATTAATATATGATTTATTTAACAAATTATATATGATTTATAATTAATAGACCAATTTTATAGTTAAAAAAATAAACGGGTCTTGGGTCTCATTAAACCCATATAGCTTTTAAAACCAGTTATAACATCTCATTTATTTGTGAAACAATTTATCATCAAACCATAAATATATTATTAACTTTAATAAAATAAAAAAACAAAAATTCAAAAAATAAATAAATATTAGAAACAAATAACATAAAACAACATCCGTAATACGGGGGATAAAACTAGTATATATATATATATATATATATATATATATATATATAAGGGTTCAAATAAAAATAATGAGTTTTCTAGGAATGGTAAGAACCAACAGATTTTTGACATTTCGCATTACAAATTATGGTGAAAGAACAATTATAGGAAACTATGTCGGTTATTGGTCATTTTAAATCTCAACCATTGATTAACATGATCTAATGTCTATAATTTATTCTTATTCTTCCTAGAAAACTACTTATTTTTAGGATAACTCTTCCATATATATATATATATATATATATATATATATATATATATATATATATATATATAAGGAAATGATCTAGAGAGAACTCCTCCTTAGAGAGATAACTAGAGAATTAATAAAGAAGTATAGTGGTGTAAGCGAACCGGACATTCGGCGGATGTATGGTCGTCCGTTCGGCAAAAAGTTCGTTTATGTTCATCTGTTTATTAAACGAACCGAACGTGGACAAACAAATTTCGTTTGGTAAGCTTAACGGACGAACACAGATGTAAGGCCCTGTTCCCGTTAGCCCTACTTTAACGTTGGATTTACTCATAAACACAGTTCTACAAATCAGAGTTCATTAAAAGCTTTCGCAGAAACGTTAACTTTAATCATTCGATACAAAACATTAATCGTTTCTTTAAAATCATAACATAAAGCGTTATATTTAAAACATCGATTCTTCCATCTTCAGATTCCAGCCGTTCAATCCATGCCATGTGCCCTCCTCGAGCTAGCTTATTAGGCATATTCACCTGCGTGCATACTAAAAGTCAGCTACGCTGAGTGAGTTCTAGTTAATCAGGCGAAATACAATACACACACATATCATGCATACCTACATATCCAAGATACATATCCATACTTAACCAGTTACTCTACTGCCATACATACATACATACATACATACATACATACATACATACATACATACATACATACATACATACATACAGTCACCAACCTCGGTCTACCGAGAGTACGTTCATAGTTCACCGTCTATACCTGTACTCAAGTTCGTGAACACGTAAAAGGTCCATAGTCCTTCCTATGTTCACCAATTATAATACGTGCAAGGTCTTCAGTCCTTCCATATACCATCTTATATTAACAACACGTACAAGGTCCTCAGTCCTTCCCTATGTTGCAACCTAAACCATAGCACGTACAAAGTCCACAGTCCTCCCCTATGCTTCCACAACACAAATACAGCACGTATAAGGTCCATAGTCCTTTCCTATGTTGATGCCTATCTACAATACGTATAAGGTCCACAGTCCTTATCTACGTTGACATCTATCACCTATAACATATATAAGGCCCACCGTCTCTATCTACGTTTACATCTATTACCTATATCACGTATAAGGCCCGCAGTCCTTAACTACGCCATCACCTGCCAAGTCTATGTCCAACAGAAGTTAGAGGGATTCGCCATCCTAACTTATTACGTCGGACGTAGAACTCACATACCATTCCTGTACCTGTATACACATACTTCACTTATACAATAATTACATTATAGCATAAGAACACTCTAGGCCTTCTTTACATCATTCATTTAACAATCATACCCCTTGTCGATACGTGCAATATCCGAAGATCGTTCACGCCCCGGCTAGTGTTCGTTTGTAATGTTCATACATCATCCATACGTTACATATAACATTAATATCTTTATCTCTAACTAGAAAGTACACACAATATCCGAAGATCGTTCGCGTACCGAAAAGCAATCATTCATGCCTATCACATGTATATGATATATGGCATACACTTACCACTTAAGGTAAGTGTATTAACTAGTCGCATCGAGTATGCACACAACCCCGAAAACATAACATGGAATGGGGCTAGAAACTCGCCTGAACTCGGTTACTTCTTCCGTTAATAGTTATTCCTTCTTGAGCTATGCGCGACTAACTGTTTAATAATTGAATATAAAATACCACTCTAGCCATTTTCATTGATATTTAATTAGTCTTATGCGTCTAAGCCGGTTTTACTTCATTGAATCATTACCCGGTTAGTTAACCGTTACTCGTTAACCATTAAAAATATCTTTCATAAATTATCAAAGTCCAAGGGCTAATATGAAATTTTATCATTCTTCTCCAAGTCCAGGGGCTATTATGTCATTCTTTCAAACTTTATTCGTTAATCAGAACATAGCCTGATTCATTATCTTAGCATAACGAACTGGGCAAGTAACGAACTGACTATTATAATGAACTGGTCTTGTAACGAACCGGACCCTCTGACGAACTGGTCCTTATAACGAATTGGACCTTTGACGAATCAGTCCACATAACGAACTAGTCCATATAACGAATCAGTTCATGTATAGAACTGGACCTTCTAATTCGTTATCTCCTTAAACGAATGATCATAGCGAATTGGGGTTAGTTCGTTGTCTTTTTTTCTTAACAAATTGGGTACGAACTAAGGCTAGGTCGTTGAGATTCCATTAACGAATCATCAGACGAATTACCCCTAATCCGTTATCTTCCCCGTTAACGAACTACCTCTAATTCGTCAACTCCCCGTTGACGAATTAGGGTTAGGTTAGAGAACGTCATAAACATTCTCTGACATAACCTTCCTCGTACCAGCCGTCTTTCCAACGCCGTCGTCGGAAAACTGTGGCTTCACCGGAAAAACGATATCTGATTCGTTTTCCACCGTTTTCACCGTTTTTCGTCCCGTTCGATCCAGATCTGAGCTAGGGTGACCCCTAAGCTCATCTTAGGTTCGGTTTATACCTGATTCCACCCGGATCTCGTGACTTTAACGGTTTAACGGTGTCGGCTAGTCGTTTCGTGACTACATCTAAAGAATTTGAGTTCATACAACATCGTACTATAATTACCTCGGGTCGGAAATCGATTCTTCTTCCATATCGGCTAGAGAGAGAAAGTAGGATGAGAATGAGTTAAGTGTGTGTTTTGGTGGTGTATGAAATATGTGTGAAATGAATGAAAAATGGGAATTTAAGGTTTATATAATTATGGATCATGGGCTTAAGCCCATGGTCTCTTCCTTCTTTCCCAAGTCCATAACCCATATCCATTACCCAACACTAGCCCGACCCATACTAACTCCTACTTTATTTAATATTTCTCTGCTAACCCGAGTAAACTTTCTCACCAACAATAAATAATATAATTAATATTATAATATTATTTTTAGAAATTTCGAGATGTTACAAGTCTTCCCTCCTTAAAGAGGTTTCATCCCCGAAACCTAGCTTATTCCTTACAAAGGAATATTTCCTATATTCACGCACTTTATTGGATCGTACTTGCTTTCTGGGTTATCCTTCTTACTCCTGACTTGCATTCATCGAGTGGTGGTCATGTGCTTTAGCTATTAAGGTAGCTTGTCCATGAGGCCCTTGATGTACCAAGTCTTGTCTTGTTCTTCCAAGGGACCTTGTTTCATATTATTAAACACTATTGTCTAAAACGACATTTTATCACAGCATAAATAATCATTCATAACCAACTCAATATAATACACATCATAGATAAGCATAAGTATTAAACATTAACACAAAACAAGCTTTTAGGCAATCATAATCAAAACGAAATAAAACTTTTGCATAAGCAATTATTCCTTCGTCGAGTGATCCTCCATGCAGTTATCCTAAGTCTTTACCCTTTTGCACCTCATGCCGCTGTTTCCTTGCAATCCCTAGCCATGTGGTCAGCTTTACCGCATTTGAAGCATTTCGGGCGATCAGGGCATTCTCGAGAGTAATGCCCACTCCTTCAACACCGGTAGCACCTGTCTGTCCCAGTCTTGCATTATCCCTGGTGCACTTGCCCACACGTCTTACATGCATCCTTGTTTCCAACTTAGCCTTCTCTCATCAGTTGTTGTCACCATATCGCCAGACCGCTTAGCAGAGGTAGCCCATTTCTTCTCCTTCTTTTCCTCCACCACCACACCATCCTCAGCCAGGTCAGTATAAACCACTTCTGCAAGCTCGACAGCAGAGTCAAAAGTAGCAGGTTTATTTGCCCTGACTAACATGCGGACTTTTTGTGGCAATCCCCTCACATAACATTTGATTCTCTTAGACTCAGTGTCAACCATATCAGGCACCAACCTACACAGTCGGTTGAATTCAGTAGTATACTCACGATGCGTCATCTTACCAGCCTTCAAATTCAGGAACTTCATCTCCGCCCTTTCAACTTCGGCATCAGCACAGAACCTCTTCATCACCAACTTTTTAGATCCTACAACTTCATCGCCTCAATCTCCTCCGGACCCTTCCTCTGCTTGACCGTCTCCCACAAGTACATTGCTTTGTCACCGAATGATTGAGTAGCATAACCCACAGCTTGGTCGGGACGGCATTCGCTAATGCGGATAATTTTATCCATGGCGGTCATCCATTAAAGAGTAGCAATTGCGTCTTCCAAACCAGTCAGCTTTGGCGGGTCACAGCCCTTGAAGGATTTGTAGTTGCACCCACCTCGGCTTTTCCTCCTATCATCATCCTTTACTGACTTAACCACACTCAACTCCTCCTTCTCTCTTTCATCATCGTTCTTGCCATCTCCTCCCGCCCCTTCAGCCGTTCTCCCATGGCTTCCAACAGATCTTTCGGGATTCCGGTCCTTCACAGCAGCGGCTACAGCCGGAACGATGGCTTCTTGAACTGTTGGATCAAGTTGATACCCTTCGTTGTTGTTTAGGTTTCGCCCAGCTGCACTTCCTTCTTCTCCTGTGTTGGAAGCGGCTTCTACCGAAGGTTGTCGGACAAGACGATGCCCTGCCACGACGTTCAGTGCGACCTCCAGTTCCAACAATTTCCCTAGCTCCAGCCATTCGTATTCTGGAAGAGGAAAACACAAACGTCATCACTCGAGGAATTATGTAGCACATTATTCGTAAGGTAAGTAACTAATGACATTGATCAAGTGTAATTAACTATTTGCATTACTCCTCAGGTTCTACATACTTCCCTTCGTGATTTCAATTGTGCTAGTTTCTACTTTTAAACAGTTAATCAATCAAACAATCAAGGAATCCTATCCCTAACCTGCATATATCCTTCCTTTAACAATTAAGCGAACATCTTTATACATTATTTAACATACTTTACCGTTACTGAGCTTGATTGAGTGTCACATGGCTATCTTGAACTGGCTTCTTCTTTCTTTTCTTACTAAAATCCCATTCTCTGTTCGAGTCTAAGCATGTAGGATGCTTAAATCTCTCGAACTCTGCTCTGATACCAACTTGTAAGGCCCCATTCTCGGTATCCCTACTTTAACGTTGGATTTACTCATATACACAGTTCTACAAATCAGAGTTCATTAAAAGCTTTCGCAGAAACGTTAACTTTAATCATTCGATACAAAACATTAATCGTTTCTTTAAAATCATAACATAAAGTGTTATATTTAAAACATCGATTCTTCCATCTTTAGATTCCAGCCGTTCAATCCATGCCATGTGCCCTCCTCGAGCTAGCTCATTAGGCATATTCACCTGCGTGCATACTAAAAGTCAGCTACGCTGAGTGAGTTCTAGTTAATCAGGCGACATACTATACAAACACATATCATGCATACCTACATATCCAAGATACATATGCATACTTAACCAGTTACTCTACCGCCATACATACATACATACATACATACCTATAGTCACCAACCTCGGTCTACCGAGAGTACGTTCATAGTTTGCCGTCTATACCTGTACTCAAGGTCGTGTACACGTAAAAGGTCCACAGTCCTTACCTATGTTCACCAATTATGGTACGTGCAAGGTCCGCAGTCCTTCCCTATACCATCCTATATTAACAACACGTACAAGGTCCTTAGTCCTTCCCTATGTTGCAACCTAAACTATAGCACGTACAAAGTCCGAAGTCCTCCCCTATGCTACCACAACACAAATACAACACGTATAAGGTCCACAGTCCTTTCCTATGCTGATGCCTATCTACAATACGTATAAGGTACGCAGTCCTTATCTACATTGACATCTATCACATATAACATGTATAAGGCCCACCGTCCCTATCTATGTTTACATCTATCACCTATATCACGTATAAGGCTCGCAGTCCTTAACTACGCCGTCACGTGCCAAGTATATGTCCAACAGAAGTTAGAGGGATTCGCCATCCTAACTTACTACGTTGGACGTAGAACTCACATACCATTCCTGTACCTGTATACACATACTTCACATATACAATAATTACATTATAGCATAAGAACACTCTAGGCGTTCTTTACATCATTCATTTAACAATCATACCCCTTTTCGATACGTGCAATATCCGAAGATCATTCACGCCCCGACAAGTGTTTGTTTGTAATGTTCATACATCATCCATACGTTACATATAACATTCATATCTTTATCTCTAACAGGAAAGTACACGCAATATCCGAAGATCGTTCGCGTACCGACAACCAATCATTCATGCCTATCACATGTATATCATATATGGTATACACTTACCACTTAAGGTAAGTGTATTAACTAATCACATCAAGTATGCACACAGCCCCGAAAACATAACAAGGAATAGGGCTAAAAACTCACCTGAACTCGGTTACTGCTTCAGTTAATAGTTATTCCTTCTTGAGCTGAGTGCGACTAACTGTTTAATAATTGAATATCAAATACCACTCTAGCCATTTTCATTGCTACTTAATTAGTCTTACGCGTCTAAGCCGGTTTTACTTCATTGAATCATTACCCGGTTAGTTAATCGTTACTCGTTATCCCTTAAAGGTATCTTTCATAAATTATCAAAGTCCAATGGCTAATATGAATTTTATTATTCTTCTCCAAATACAGGGCTATTCTGTCATTCTTTCAAACTTAATTCATTAATCAGAACATAGCCTGATTCGTTATCTTAGCATAACGAACTGGGCAAGTAACGAACTGACTATTATAACGAACCGGTCTTGTAACGAACTGGACCCTCTGAGGAACTGGTCCTTATAACAAATCGGACCTTTGACGAATCAGTCCACATAACGAACCTCGGTTTGAGTTCATACAACATTATACTATCATTACCTCGGGTCGGAAATCGATTCTTCTTCTATATCGGTTAGAGAGAGAAAGTATGATAAGAGAGAGCTAAGTGTGTGTTTTGGGGGTGTATGGAATATGTGTTAAATGAATGAAAAATGAGAATTTAAGGTTTATATAATTATGGATCATGGGCTTAAGCCCATGGTCTCTTCCTTCTTTTCCAAGTCCATAACCCATATCCATTACCCAACACTAGCCCGACCCATACTAACTCCTACTTTATTTAATATTTCTCCGTTAACCCGAGTAAACTTTCTCACCAATAATAAATAATATAATTAATATAATAATATTATTTTTAGAAATTTCGGGATGTTACAACGGACAATGTCCAAGTCCGTTCGATAGTGTTCGTGAACGTCCGGTAAAGTTCGTTCAATTACGTCTTGTAACGTACGTCCGGTATTGTAAGTGTTTAGATCTATCTAGTATTGTAATATAATTGTGAAATTTCTAATGTTATTAGTCACACTTTTGTATCATTATATATGTTTGATGTCCCTTATAGTGATCCAATTTTTCTTAATATATTAAGTGTTAAGTATATTTAGATATTATATGGTGTAATTTCAAATATGTAGGTAAAGGTGTTTGGATTTATGTTTGGAATTAATATGTAACTGTTTATATTTGTGCATTAGTGTCCATTAGGGTATGTTGTCCATCACATGTCCGTTTGTCCATTAGTGTTCATTTGTCCATTATTGTCCATTAACGTCCGTTTACAATTTTATCGAACGAAAGCAGACGGACACGGACAAACTTAATTTCTTAATGAACGGACACATACATGAATTTACGTTTGGTAGAGTGTTCGTGAACCATCCGTTTGTCAGTCAAAACCTTAACGGACGGACACGGATATGCTCTCGTCCGGTTCTTGTACACCCCTAAAGAAGTATTTTAAATTTAATAAAAAAATATTTTTAATTTTTTTTTCTTTCATCATTCTTATATGTTGTTATTCTTCACCATAAAAAATATAAAAAAAAACAAAAACAAAACATAAAAACTCGTTGTAATACATATATGCAATACATCGACTTTTTTTATAATGCATATGTGCAATAGTGTGTATTTTGATATGTGAGATAGTGTTGAATATCATATATGTAGTTGTATGTATTGTATATTTGCAATAGTGTTATGTTATATACAAAAATTAAAAATTCGATATAGTGCATATGTGCGTTAGTGTTGTATTACATAAATGCGAAAGTGTGTATTGCATACAATTATTAGTGTTGTATTTGTATATATTCAATAGTGTGTATTGTATAATGCAATTGTGTTGTATTATATGCAATAAAACACTATTTTATATATGCAATACGCATTAGCGCACATATGCATTACATCGACAAGGTTTTTTATAACAATATTATATTATTAGGAGGAAAGAAAAAAAATTACCAAAATATTTTTTTTAAAAATAGTTAAAAATAATTCTAGTTCTCTCTAGATCTCATCCCTATATATATATTAGTTATGATGTCATCCGGTCAAACACCGATCCGCCCTTTCAGGTCGATCCGACCTTTGACCCGGTAAGACGTTCAGGTCAACATCCGGGCCGGGTCTGAAAGCATTGCTAAATACCACAATTGAGTTTAATTTCTCATTACTTGGTTTAGAGAAATTCAAAGATGTCGTTATGCCAAAGGCCTCTTGGTAACGACGCCTAATCAAGACTTTTAATTCTATCATACTTTTAACTTAATTTAATATTTTTTTGGCTTCTCTCTCCATGTGTTACGCAAGAGGGTTTTGATTCTTGTAGCAGTGAAACTAGTGTCAAGTGACGTCAAAAGTAATTGTTCCTCCGATGACACAGGGATGACCCGAGAATCAGGGGTTATGCTTTTCAGGGGAAACTCAATTGGGTTTCCAAACATGGGTTGACCACAAGCTGATATGTGATCACACAATCAGTAGATTGTCTCCGTTTAAAAGAAAAAATGAATTGCTTAAAATAATAATATTTGAGGTCTAAGATAAATGTCATGCTAATCTATTACTTTGGCATGCTAAAGAGGTAGGGTACCAAAAAGATCCAAATACCCTTAAGTATCGCCCTCGGGTAGGAAAAGAATCACTCATATGCCTCCCGCGGAACATATGGATCATCCGCATAACATGATAGAGGAAAAACACTCTTACGTCACACGCGGAAGCATCCGTGCATCTTCACACGTCATCCGCGTGATAACACATCTATCCACTAAGATGACCGGAAGGCAATTCCAACAGGACAACTGTGAATAACCAACCACCTTCTAGAAGAGCAATCACGATTGTTATTTGGAGAATACGTGACCCGTCGACCAATGAGTGAAGGACACCTGACCAGGTTGTTATAACCGTACACATTACCAGGGATCAACTCGTCCTATCACAGGGTGACGCTTGGGTAGGTTGTTATACCCATGCACATGGGACATATAACTCAACCCATCACGTAAGGACACGCGTCCAGACGGTTACTGAGATCTTCTAGAAAGGGACAGCTAGCCCAATGATAATTCCCATATCCTTCGGCTATAAATACGTTGTCAACCAGCATGAGGTATTCATTCACACTCACTCTCAAGTATTTACTC
Source organism: Bidens hawaiensis (assembly GCF_021521415.1). NCBI lineage: Eukaryota > Viridiplantae > Streptophyta > Magnoliopsida > Asterales > Asteraceae > Bidens > Bidens hawaiensis. The sequence continues at coordinate 16,356 of NW_027503972.1, read as the reverse complement.
TCACTTACTTACGTACTTTCTCTCTTAAGAACTGTACTGATTCTCACGCTGGAGGATGGTTACGGGAAGACCCCCCGTCTTGTCCTTCCCATGACGAGACTCACGGTGTCTGTTTTGCAGGTTCCGGTCACTGGACTTTGGGAAGTTGTGCTCATATCGTGTTGGTTGTTATTGTATCCTACCCGGTTGATTCATTAGATCCAGGACCCGTTAAGGGGATCAGATCGGTGTTTCTTAATTGGCGCCATCTGTGGGACTTGAACCCACGACCACGTGGTCGACGCGTCAAAAAATTCATCAAAAACGCAAGAATCGCCTCTGCCCAATCCATCCGGTTTTCTGAAAACCCCTTCCCAATCTCCCGTAAATCCTGATGGTGTGGAGCTTCCCCAATAGACCACCTTCGACTATTATGGGAAGACCAACCCGAGGGAGTATGTCGAGAAGTTTATTCCAAATTGGAACCTCAAGAAGGGCTCCCGCCTTACTGATCCGGACACTTGTGTGACGTTTATCAACCAATGTATCCCGACAGCGGAGCGGATCTATCAGCGTGGTCGCCCTTGCCAGGACCTGTATAACGACTATTCCTCGTCCTTAGCCAACACTATGGCTTGTGGGCAGGAAATTTTACAGGAGTGGCGATCAATGGGAGAACGGTGGGGCGAGCTGATTCAGTATTCTGAAGATGCGAAGAGGGAGGCTCAAGAGCAATGCCAGGCTACTAACATTTCCAAGTGGAATCAGTCGGATGCTGAAATCGCTCTTAGAAATGAGAAGGATAGGCATACGGCTGCTTCCCGTCAATGGGAAGAAGCTTGCAAGAAGAAAAACACTCTTCTTCAAGCCGCTCAAGCGGACACTCAAAAGAAGAAGGACGACTTGGCGAAGGCACTTAATGCTAATTCAGCATTAGAAGAACAAGTGTCCTGCCAAGGCATCCTTATCCAAGAGCTCGAGGCTGAATCTAAGTTGTAGAAGGAGCGGGCGGCTCTCAATGAGAAAAGAGCTGATGATATGCAGGCCGCCTATGACTCGCTTCTACAGGCGCGTGACGAGGCGGAAGCTCGTGCAGCAGAACACTTGGCTGAGAAGCAAAAAATAGTCGCTGAGCAAAACGAGCTTCAGTTAAGGACGGAGCGGGCAGGGGAAGAGCGACGTTGGCTACTGGAGTGAGGCCTGAACGCGGTATGTTACTCCACTCTTCCACTATTGCCCATATTTTATCTATTTACTAGTTGAATTTGTGTTACTTCTCCAGGTCATCAGGCATATCAAGGATGGCACGGAACTGACAGACAACCTAGCTTTTTTGCTTACTGCTAAGAATGCCGGCCGTGCCTTGGGCTTTAACGAAGGAACGAGTTATGCTCAATCTGGCCGTTCTTTCGAAGAGCATCCATTGCATGGGCGTAATGTTGCCCAAGAATATGAGGCACTTGTTGATGACTATGACAATTTGTCATTCCCTTTAGAGGCCTTGCTTCCAGAATTCGCGGTGGCTGACGATGGCGTGGAGCGATTGAAAGAATATCTAGGAGGAGGAACCGAAGAATATCTACGATGGCGTGGAGCAATATGTTACTCCACTCTTCCGCTATTGCCCATATTTTATCTGTTTACTAGTTGAATGTGTCTTATTTCTCCAGGTCATCAGGCATATCAAGGATGGCACGGAACTGATAGACAACCTAGCTTTTTTGCTTGCTGCTTCTAAGAATGCTGGTCGTGCCTTGGGCTTTAACGAAGGAACGAGTTATGCCCAAGCTGGCCTTTCTTTCAAAGAGCATCCATTGCATGGGCGTAATGTTGCCCAAGAATATGAGGCGCGCGTTGATGACTATGACAATTTGTCATTCCCTTTAGAGGCCATGGTTCTTGAATTCGTGGCGGGTGACGATGGCGTGGCGCGATTGAAAGAATATCTAGGAGGAGGAACTGAAGATAACCCGCTATCGTCTTCTGAAGATGCATCCGACCAAGACCCTTAGATTAGATCTGTAGACTTGTATTTTCATTCTCATATCTTTGTAAATATCTTTATTATGAATGAAAAAAAAAACTTTTGTCCTTTTGTGAGTTTTACATTGTTTTTGATTTACGATAATATATTGTAAGATATTTTCAAATTTTCCAACTTTGAATTTCTTCAAGTGGGGTGAGAGAAATGACGTGGCGGAAAGAGAAACGTCGCAGAGTAACTGATAAGACGTGTGTGACGCCTGTTGTCAGTATATATTTGTTTTTTCGTCTTTCCCGCCAGACGTGTCAGCCCGTAATTTGATCGTTGTTTCTCTCTCCACTAGCATCCAATTGGTCGTATTAACTGCGACGCGTATAAATATGCCAGATCCCATCACTTATTCATTCTTATCTCCTTCTAATCTTTTTTCTTCTTCTCGACTCCAGATCTGAGATTTCCAATCAGTATTATCATCTAACGCTGTTTTTGATTAAAATAGGTAAGGGTAAGAAGAAGGACGCTTCAATAGAGAAGGTCGTTCTCCACTGGAAGAAGAGGGATTACGAAGATATCGTCAACATTTACGGCCTGGCGACTGAATGGGAACCTGAATACCCGGCGGACGGGTCTGTTGCCACTGAACCTCTGGCGGGAAAGATGGTTGTATATGCAGACCATTTTACTACCGGGAAATTCCTACTTCTCGTGACGAAGTTTATCCAATCTGTCTTGAGGACTTATGGGATTCATCTGTCACAGGTCCATCCCTTTGGGATGTTGAGGATTCGTCATTTCGAATTCTGTTGTCAGGCTCGAGAAATTGAGCCTTCCGTTAGTTGATTTTCCGTTTTTTACAAGATTGCCAACCAAGGCGGGTGGTATAGTTGGTCTACCACCGGAAAGGGACCCATTGGTACCGAGTGGTACCGGAGTCTCCATGAATGGAAACCCAAGTTCTTTTGGGTCCGGGAAGATGTCATCCCCTTCGAAATGACATATTGCAAGGTGGAAGACGGGCTTCCTGTTGTTCATGCTACTACAGAGGTTAACCTTCCGTGGTTCAAACCTTTGACCCACACGCCAACCCCCATGCGTGCAATACATGAGGGAGCGCTAGTGGCTGCGAAGATGAGCCGTTTATGGCCATTTCCTGACTTGTAACCATATTATGAAAAACTCGACAAAAGTAAGTTTAACTTTTTCTTTATAATGGTTCCACCTGAATTCTGACTGCTGTTTTTGTTTATACAGGTGTGGGTTCTGTCTTCAGCACGCTGCTAGACCATGAGGAAGGTCTAATGGTGCGGCATCCTATTGACCCAAAGGACGCGTCCATTCTTGAACGGACCCGCACCAATTTTTTGTTTCCTGCTAAGCTCCGCCTGGAACCCGTAGTTTCCGAGGCGATGTTTGCTAAAGGTGAGGAACTTATTGAAAAAGGTGAGGGAATTTTGAAACCCCGATCGCTTACTGCTGTTACTTCTAGTATTATGGTAGTACTTCTCTCATCTAGCGAGGAGTCATCGTACCATGAAGAAGAAACACCCTTTGGAGCTACTGACACTTTAAGTGCTCTACAATCAATTGTAGGCCTTATCCGGAAGCGAAATCAGGTTCCAGTCACCATTAAGGTGGCGGATGACGATAATGCTGACATCACCGTCGGAGATGAACATCAAGATACAGATGATGTTATCGAAGATAGTGTTCGTTCTGTTGCTGATGCAGGAGCTTCGAAGGTAGCTGGCAAGCAGAAGATGCCATCCACCAAACCTGCCAATGTTCAGAAACTAAAGAAGACTCAGCTGGCTGCTCGTCTTAATACTGTTTCCATTGATGACTCTTCAGGTGACTTTAGTGATAATTATTTTCCATCGTTGTGCATAACAGTTCTGATATAAACATGTTATATTCGCAGAACATCCGAAGAAATCTTCTGAGGATCCGTCTGGTCCAAGGGGGTCGACACCGTCTGCCACACCGCCAACGTCTCCGCCAACTGGTGTGCAGGATCCGGTGGTCATCGCAGATATCCCTCCTGGAAGTAAGAAAGATGGGAACCCCGGAGATCCCATTGTTTCTTCACCCTTCCATTTTTCCTATCGCTTTAGGGATCAGAGAGGGGTTAGTGCGTATGGACGTGGCCCACAAGCGACCTCGCCTATTCCTAAGAAAGATCCCACAATGCATCGTCCACGTTGGTCCTTACGCCAGGACTCAACCTTTTCCTATGTGGACATTTGCAAAGGAGTCTTCCTTCAGGATAGAGAGAGAGCGTCAATGCAAGCGTCCGCGCCAGGAGTTGTTGAGCTCCTACTCTTACAGCCTAGCCAACACTGTTTCTACTACCCAAGAGTTATGTCGAGATTGGCTAGGCATGAATGAAGAGTGGGAGAACCTGGAGGTTAGGGCGAACCAGGCGGAGCAGGAAGCCAAAGACAATCGTTTAGCTGCTGACACCGCCGAACGCCAGTTGGCGGATGCTAGGGCGGCATTAGAGGCGGAGAAAGCTCGTAGATCTGTTGCTAAGGAGCTTATTAAATCTTTGCAGGCGGAGTCAGCCGCCAAAGATTAACGCCTTACCGCCCTTGCTGCCAAGAACAGGGAGCAAGCCCTGGAGTGTGCTGGGCACAAAGTCGAACTCGTTCGGGCCAAGGCGGACAAAAGATGGATGCTGGCGGAAGGAGTTCCCCAGGTAATTTGTTACTCTGGATTTTGTTGTGATCATAAGTATGTGCGAACATTTTCTTACACTTATTTTAACAGGTCATCACCCATATTCGAGAAGGAGATGAACTCGGAAATTGCCTTGCCACACTTTTGAATGCATCTTTACAAGCCGGCCGTCAGACGGGTTTCCAGGAAGGTTTCAAATTTTGTGATGAGGGAAAACTTCCGGAAGAGTTCGTCTTGCATGGCCGGGATACCGCTAAGATCCTTGACGAGAAGACAAAGACATTTGATAGTTTGAAGTTTCCGATTGAACGTCCGATTGTCGATCTCGTGGATAAAGAAGACGGGGTTGAACAGTTAAAGGAACTTCTTGCAATTGTCAACGCCGATCAAGAGGATGCGGAAGATTAAAATGCGGAAGGTGAAACAGCGTAGTTTTATATCTCTTGTAATGTTTTTGTAGATCTATCTTTCTTGTAATCTTTTTGTAATCCCATTTGTACATTAATAAGAAGTATGTTTTATCCGATACACTTTGTCTTATTTCCATAATATAAGTGTTTGTAGGATCTTCTTTTGGTCAATAAAGGATTACGCCATTCTTTGCTATCCGATCATATGAATCCTTCTGGTATGCGGACCAGAACATGTGTATTATATGAGACTAAAATATGAAACTAGCAATATTTCATAAACAAGGCCTAAGCCGAACGAAATTACAAGATATGGCATTACACATCTTTCATTAATCTTCTTGGCACGCAGGCCTACAATAAGAAATAAAAAAACATGTCTTACTAGATGTAGCATTTTTTCAACTGTGCTATGTTCCAAGTTCTAGGGATCTCAGTCCCGTCCAACTTTTCTAACTTGTAGGCGCCATTAGATAATACTTGTTTAATCTTGTAAGGGCCTTCCCAAGTTGGGTCCAACTTTCCCGGAGGCTCTTGGCCGGAAGCTTCATTATTGCGGAAGACAAAATCTCCCGCATCGAACATGCATTTTTTGACCCGCGAGTCATAATACTTCGGTAGTTATCGTTTGTAATTATGCTCGCGGATGGATGCCAATTCCATTATTTCTTCAACAAGATTGAGTTTCATCCTTAAATCTTTATCGTTATCATTGATCAGTAGAGTTTGAGCGGATGGAACCCCGATTTCGGCTGGGATCATGGCCTTGATGCCGCAGGTTAAGCTGAACGGTGTCTCCGAATTACTCGAATTCTTTTGAGTGCGGAAGGCCCACAGTACATCGGGCAATTTGTCAAACCATCTGGTTCGTTTAGTGCCTAACCAGGCTTTGATCCATTCTTTAATTGTCCGGTTGGTTCGTTCAACCTGACCATTCGCTTGCGGATGGGCTACAGATGTGAAGATTTGAGAGACATGAAGTTCTTTCAACCAATTTTGTAGCCCGCTATCCGCAAATTGAGTACCATTGTCAGTTACGAGTTCCAGCGGGAGACCAAACCGACAAATTATGAATTCCCACAGGAATTTCTTGACACTTTCTGCCGTTATGGATGCAACTGGTTTGGCTTCCACCCACTTCGTGAAGTAATCGATGGCCACTATTAGAAACTGACGCGTCCCGAGGATTCAGGAAAAGGTCCCATTATATCAATAGCCCATTTCTGGAACGGCTATGCGGAAGTGACTAGAACGAGTTCGTTCTTTGGTAGCAACGTGTTAGGAGCATGACGCCGACAGGGAATCACATTTCTTGATTTCCTGCACAGCGTCCAGATGCATTTCTGGCCAATAGTATCCGACATTCATTAACTTTGCCACGATCATTCTTGGACCTGCGTGAAGACCACAGATTCCTTCATGAACTTCTCTGATTAAGTAGTTCGCATACTCGGAATCCACGCATCTAAGTAGTGGGCCGAGGAAGGAACGTCGGTAAAAAACACCATCATTCATTTGATAGTTTAAGGCTTTGTGTTTTATCTTCCGGGCCGCGATCTTTTCTTCCGGGAGAGCTCCTGATGACTAGTAGGATATAATAGGTGTCATTCAAGACTCTACTCCAGTTTGAATTACCAAAAATTGGTGTTGCGGGACGGACGGGCGATCCGAAACTTCAATACGAATGCCCTTAGCAAAATACTCGAAATTTGTTGAAGCCAATTTGCTAAGGGCGTTTGTATTGAAGTTTGGATCGCCTGTCCGATCTCCCATCTACTTTGCTTCGATATAGAGGTAGGGTACCAAAAAGATCCAAATACCCTTAAGTATCGCCCGCGAGTAGGAAATGAATCCCTCATATGCCTCCCGCGGAACATATGGATCATTCGCATAACATGATAGAGGAAAAACAATCTTACGTAACACGCGGAAGCATCCAGGCATCCTCAGACGTCATCCGCGTGATAGCACATCTATCCGCTAAGATGACCGGAAGGCAATGCCAACAGGACAGCTGTGAATAACCAACCATATTCTAGACGAGCAACCATGATTGTTACTTGAAGAATACGTGACCCGTTGACCAATGAGTGAAGGACACCTGGCCAGGTTGTTATAACCGTGCACATGGCCAGGGATCAACTCGTCCTATCACAAGGTGACGCGTGTCTAGGTTGTTATACCCATGCATATGAGACGTATAACTCAACCCATCACGTAAGGACACGCGTCCTGACGGTTACTGAGATCTTCTAGAAAGGAACAACTGGCCCAATGATAATTCCCATATCCTTCGGCTATAAATACCTTGTCAACCTGCATGATGTATTCATTCACACTCACTCTCAAGTATTTACGTTCACTTACTTACATACTTTCTCTCTTAAGAACTGTACTGATTCTCACACCGGAGGGTGGTTACGGGAAGACCCTCCTCTTGTCCTTCCATGATGAGACTCAGGGTGTCTGTTTTGCAGGTTCCGGTCACTGGACTTTGGGATGTTGTGCTCATATTGTGTTGGTTGTTATTGTATCCTACCCGGTTGATTCATTAGATCCAGGACTCGTCAAGGGGACCAGATCAGTGTTTCTTCATTGACACAATCCGTTTTGGTGTTTGAACTACATTAGTTTTCGTTGGTTTTTTGGTTAGTACGATATGAGTAAGCTTCCTGAAGGGCCGACGGGAACTCCTGTACCTGTTTCACGTGTCACTGATACTGAAACACCCGTAGACTTTGCCTTGAGTGTCTTCGCACGTATCACTGCTCCTGGTAGGTATGCTCCAGGTGATTTGGGACAAGCCACGATTCCAGCAGGTCCTACTCCGACAGACCTAGGGCATGTCACAGCGCGGGAGGTTCTAGATCTGGCAATCACGGGCGTATTATGAAAGAAACTCGTCGGACTCATTCAGAGGTAGTTCTGGATAACGATTCTGACGAGTCTGAGCAAGGAGGAACTCATCATCATAGTTCCAGGAGTAGGGGACCCTTGTCTCCGGACGAGTGGCTCCGTCTCTAACAAGAAAAGGTGGTCATAGAGTATGAGCGACGGGTACGCGAAGAGCGACTCCAAGCTCGAACTCTAAAATATGAAGAGTATCCTAGAGATCTCTCTCTCCACCCCCAGCAGTACAGAGGAGTCAGATCCGCCATAGTATTCAGGCTGAAAGAGATCCTAGGGAAGTTCGAAGGCTGCGGGACCGTCCTCGTATGGTCATGCACATACCATCCTATCTAGACGAGTATGACAGTTACCACCCGTCTTACCGTCCAGGTAACATCAGTTATTACACTGGTGATAGTCGCCTTCACCTACATGAGGGAACTAGCAGTCCGCAGGCGGTAGTTTGCCAGGCGGGTTATCACAGTAATGCTGAGGAAGAATTTTCTAAGCCATATCGTCCGGCTGCTTTCTCTGAAAAATCGAAGATCATCGCAAATATTGCAACCGCCCCGTTCTCGGTCAACGCTAAGATCTCAACATCTGTAGGGAAATATGACGGGATGACCGACCTTAGTGATCATCTGCGGAATTTTGTGGCAGTTTGAGGAGTCAGCAGTTGGACTCCTCCATACTGGTGCCACATGTTTGCACTAACCTTTACTGGGGCAGCGCGAGAGTGGCTTGAGAAGCTTCCAGACGGACAAATAAAAAGCTGGGATGATTTTGTTGCAAAATTTTCACAACATTTTACCCAACAGAAAAAACACACCCGTGACCCATTTGAAATATTGGACATTGTTAGATGGAACATTGAGTCTATCGAAGACTTCATTACCCGTTTTAACAACGAAAGCCTTAATATCGGAAGTGTAAGAGAGGATATGTTGCGAGGAGCTTTTCGCAAGAACGTGAAAAGCGAGAACTAATTTGGACGTTAACTGGGAGAGATGGTATGCCCAAGTCTTGGGATGAAATCATGATGGTGGCAAAATTGTTTGCACGAACCCAAAAGACTTTCGCAACCTACAATTAGAGACAAAACTTAAAAGTTGAGTTCCAGACTCCAACCGTCCACGGAAGCGTGAAAATCTTTCGATGCTGGATCTTTGATTGGCAACAAGAACAAAACAGGTCCCTCGAATTGAGGATCAAACAACTGGACTGCACTTTCAAAGACTCCCGCCGAAATTCTCACCACGGAGAATATGAATTTCAGAAAACCACAGCCACTCACAAGGAGATCATTCCTTGACGCCAAAAAACACTGTTCGTTCCATGATGGCATTGGTCACAATACAAACGAGTGTGTTGCTTTAAAAAATGAGATTGAGGCGGCTGTGAAGTCTGGGAAACTTGGACATTTGGTGAAAAGTGGAAAGCCCGGGACAGGTAAGGCTCCCGTGCGAGATAACCAGGGCCCGCCCAAAAAGCAAGTCAAAGATTTAAACGTTCATATGATCCAAGGCGGACACAAGGTTGGAGGAATGAGGAGAGAGTCCGATGAAGAAGAGTGCAAGAATGAGCCTGTGATTTTTCCACGAATCAAAGGAGGCCCTTGTAATAAGAATCCATTGTTTATCACTGCTCTCTTCGCATTATCGCTCGCAATACGTTTTCTTCGACACCGGTAGTACGTCGATATAATGTTTGAGCAATGCTTCGAACAGCTGGACGAGGATGATAAGGAGAGATTGAAACCCATTCACACTCCTGTATTGAGATTTAGAGGTGAGGTAATGCACCCGCGAGGGGTGATTTCCTTTCCAGTCACTCTAAGCGTTGGAGTTCATTCAAGGACCGAGGAGGTCGAATTTCTAGTTTTACCACCAACATCGAAGCATGACATTATCTCGGGGCGAGAAGCGATCGGTGATTTCAATGCCCATCCTTCCACAGCACACGGTGTAGTTGGAGTTCCAACTCGCACTGGTGTGGGTATTGAACAAGAAGTTCACAGAGCAAACTGTAACAATTGGACCCGCTAACTCCGAGATAGTGAGAACATTTTTGAAACAGTTGCTGACAAAGAATGTTGACATTTTCACATGGCAACCTGCGGACATGACCAGGGTTCCGCGAAAAATTGCAGAACACAAGCTGCGGGTAAACTCAGCATTTACCCCAGTTGTGCAGAAGAAGCGTAAGATGGGGCCAGAACAAACGAAGGAAATGAACGAACAATTTCAGGACCTCTTACATGATGGAATTATCCGCCCAATTCAATACCAGACTTGGGTCGCCAATCCGGTCATCGTCCCTAAAAGCAACGGGACATGGCGTATGTGCATATATTTCAAGGACCTGAACAAGGCGTGTCCCAAAGACTGTTATCCATTTCCAGAAATAGACCTCAAGGTTGATGTTGTGGCCCCATTCAAATTTAAGTGCTTCTTAGATGCCTACAAAGGCTATCATTAAATCCGCATGGCGGCGGGTGATGAAGACAAGATAGCATTCCGAACAGACCAAGGCACATTCTGTCATAAGATGATGCCCTTTGGTTTAAAGAATGCGGGGGGCTAAATATCAACGATTGATGGATGAGGCATTCAAGACACAGATTGGTCGGAACTTAGAAGTTTACATGGATGATCTCGTAATCAAAAGCATTGAGGAAGATAAAATGCTGAGAGACATCGAAGAAACATTTGAAACTTTGAGAAGCATCAATATGAAGTTGAATCCAGCCAAGTGTTCCTTCGGGATGGAAGAGGGGAAATTTCTAGGAGTGATCGTTACCGGCGCGGGTTTTATGGTCAATCCGGATAAAGTCCAGGCAGTAGCCTGCATGCCTTCTCCTTCGTCCCTCAAGGAGGTACAGACACTCAACGGAAGATTGGTTGCATTAAACAGGTTTTTAGCAATCACGTAGCCAAGTCTTACCCGTTCGTGTCAACTCTGGAAATTTGCCTCAAGAAGGCACATTTCAAATGGACCACGGAAGCTGAAAAAAACGTTCCTGGAGGTCAAATAGTTCTTAATGGAACTGCCTACCTTAACAGCACCATATGTGGGTAAACCCTTGACACTGTATCTGTCAGCTTCTGACACCGCCATTGGGGCCGTACTACTGACGGACAGAAAGAACGTCCAAACACCAATTTACTATGTTAGTAGGACGTTGACCGACCAGGAAACCAGGTATTCAATGCTAGAAAAATTGGTTCTGGCATTGGTCTATGCTGCCAGGCGACTCCGCAGATACTTTCAATGCCACCCTATCAATGTCTTAACCGGATACAAACTTAAGAATGTGTTCAGAAATCCGGAATTATCTGGACGCTTGGCGAAATGGGCCATCGAACTGGGTGAACACGCGATTGAGTACAAACCCAGGCCAGCAATCAAAGGACAAGTGCTGGCGGACTTCGTCACAAAGGTTTCGTAGCACAAAGAATAAGAATGCTTAGTCGAACAGCAACCTCAAGTACCTCTGAAACAAGGAAAAATATGGTCGTTGTTCACGAATGGAGCATCCAGTAGCGAGGGATCTGGCGCAGGCCTCAGGCTAGTCAATCCCGAAGGCCATGAGTTTACTTACGCCATCAAATTAGACTTCAAGAGTACTAATAATGAGGCGGAGTATGAATCTTTTTTGGCAGGCTTACGGATAGCTAAAAAACTTGGGTAAAACACTTGGAAGCGCGGGTGGATTCCATGCTAATAGCAAGGCAGATCAATGGGACCTACGAACAAAACAAGATGTAATGGCTTTGTACCTATCGCAAGCAAAGGATTTGATCCTTCAGTTCTCCTCGTTCAAAAGTGTTCACATAAAGAGAAGCTGAGAACAAATCGGCGGACGCCCTTAGCAAATTGGCTAAACAAATTTCGGGCATTTTGTTAAGGACATTCGTATTGAAGTTTTGGATCGCCCGTCCGTCCCGCAACACCAAGTTTTGGTAATTCAAACTGGAGTAGAGTCTTGGATGACACCTATTATAGCCTACTTGTCATCAGGAGCTCTCCCGGAAGAAAAAATCGTGGCCCGGAAGATAAAACACAGAGCCTTGAACTATCAAATGAATGATGGTGTTTTGTACCGATGTTCCTTCCTCGGCCCACTACTTAGACGCGTGGATGTCGAGGATGCGAACTACTTAATTAGAGAAGTTCATGAAGGCATCTGTGGTCTTCACGCCGGTCCAAGAATGGTCGTGGCATAGTTAATGAATGTCGGATACTATTGGCCAGGAATGCATCTGGACGCTGTGCAGGAAATCAAGAAATGTGATTTCTGTCGGCGTCATGCTCCTAACACGTTGCGACCAAAGAACGAACTCGTTCCAGTCACTTCCGCTATGGGCGTTCCAGAAATGGGCTATTGATATAATGGGACCTTTTCCTGAAGCCCCGGGATGCGTCAAGTTTCTAATAGTGGCCATCGATTACTTCACGAAGTGGGTTCAAGTGTCAAGAAACTCCTGTAGGAGTTCATAATTTGTCGGTTTGGTCTCCCGCTAGAACTCGTAAGTGACAACGGCACTCAATTTGCGGACAGCGGGCTACAAGAATGGTTGAAAGAACTTCATGTCTCTCAAATCTTCACATCTGTAGCCCATCCGCAAGCGAATGGTCAGGTTGAACGAACCAATCAGACAATTAAGAATGGATCAAAGCCAGGTTAGGCACTAAACAAATCGGCTGGGTTGACGAATTGCCCCATGTACTATAGGCCTTCCGCACTCAGAAGAATTCGAGTAATTCGGAGACACCCTTCAGCTTAACCTACAGCATCGAGGCCATGATCCCATCCGAAATCGGGGTTCCATCCGCTCGAACTCTACTGATCAATGATAACGATAAAGAGTTACGGATGAACCTCATTCTTCTTGAAGAAACAAGGGAATTGGCAGTCATCCGTGAGCATAATTACAAACGACAACTACCGAAGTATTATGACTCGCGGTGTCAAAAAATGCATGTTCGATGCGGGAGATTTTGTCTTCCGCAATAATGAAGCTTCCGGCCAAGAGCCTCCGGGAAAGTTGGACCCAACTTGGGAAGGCCTTACAAGATTAAACAAGTATTATCTAATGGCGCCTACAAGTTAGAAAAGTTGGACGGGACTGAGATCCCTAGAACTTGGAACATAGCACAGTTGAAAAAATGCTACATCTAGTAAGACATGTTTTTTTATTTCTTATTGTAGGCCTGCGTGCCAAGAAGATTAATGAAAGATGTGTAATGCCATATCTTGTAATTTCGTTCGGCTTAGGCCTTGTTTATGAAATATTGCTAGTTTCATATTTTAGTCTCATATAATACACATGTTCTGGTCCGCATACCAGAAGGATTCATATGATCGGATAGCAAAGAATGGCGTAATCCTTTATTGACCAAAAGAAGATCCTACAAACACTTATATTATGGAAATAAGACAAAGTGTATCGGATAAAACATACTTCTTATTAATGTACAAATGGGATTACAAAAAGATTACAAGAAAGATAGATCTACAAAAACATTACAAGAGATATAAAACTACGCTGTTTCACCTTCCGCATTTTAATCTTCCGCATCCTCTTGATCGGCGTTGACAATTGCAAGAAGTTCCTTTAACTGTTCAACCCCGTCTTCTTTATCCACGAGATCGACAATCGGACGTTCAATCGGAAACTTCAAACTATCAAATGTCTTTGTCTTCTCGTCAAGGATCTTAGCGGTATCCCGGCATGCAAGACGAACTCTTCCGGAAGTTTTCCCTCATCACAAAATTTGAAACCTTCCTGGAAACCCGTCTGACGGCCGGCTTGTAAAGATGCATTCAAAAGTGTGGCAAGGCAATTTCCGAGTTCATCTCCTTCTCGAATATGGGTGATGACCTGTTAAAATAAGTGTAAGAAAATGTTCGCACATACTTATGATCACAACAAAATCCAGAGTAACAAATTACCTGGGGAACTCCTTCCGCCAGCATCCATCTTTTGTCCGCCTTGGCCCGAACGAGTTCGACTTTGTGCCCAGCACACTCCAGGGCTTGCTCCCTGTTCTTGGCAGCAAGGGCGGTAAGGCGTTAATCTTTGGCGGCTGACTCCGCCTGCAAAGATTTAATAAGCTCCTTAGCAACAGATCTACGAGCTTTCTCCGCCTCTAATGCCGCCCTAGCATCTGCCAACTGGCGTTCGGCACGGTGTCAGCAGCTAAACGATTGTCTTTGGCTTCCTGCTCCGCCTGGTTCGCCCTAACCTCCAGGTTCTCCCACTCTTCATTCATAGCCTAGCCAATCTCGACATAACTCTTGGGTAGTAGAAACAGTGTTGGCTAGGCTGTAAGAGTAGGAGCTCAACAACTCCTGGCGCGGACGCTTGCATTGACGCTCTCTCTCGATCTTGAAGGAAGACTCCCTTGCAAATGTCCACATCGGAAAAGTTGAGTCCTGGCGTAAGGACCAACGTGGACGATGCATTGTGGGATCTTTCTTAGGAATAGGCGAGGTCGCTTCACGTCCATACGCACTAATCCCTCTCTGATCCCTAAAGCGATAGAAAAAATGGAAGGGTGAAGAAACAATGGGATCTCCGGAGTTCCCATCTTTCTTACTTCCAGGAGGGATATCTGCGATGACCACCGGATCCTGCACACCAGTTGGCGGAGACGTTGGTGGTGTGGCAGACGGTGTCGACCCCCTTGGACCAGAAGGATCCTCAGAAGATTTCTTCGGATTTTCTGTGAATATAACATGTTTATATCAGAACTGTTATGCACAACGATGAAAAATAATTATCACTAAAGTCACCTGAAGAGTCAACAATGGAAACAGTTTTAAGACGAGCAGCCAGCTGAGTCTTATTTAGTTTCTGAACATTGGCAGGTTTGGTGAATGGCATCTTCCGCTTGCCAGCTACCTGCGAAGCACCTGCATCAGCAACCGAACAAACACTGTCGTCGATAACATCATTTGTAGCTTGATGTTCATCTCCGACGGTGACGTCACATTATCGTCACTTGCCACCTTAATGGTGACTGGAACCTGATTTCTCTTACGGGTAAGGCCTACAAATTGATTGTAGAGTATTTAAAGTGTCAATAGCTCCAAATGGTGTTTCTTCTTCACGGGACGATGACTCCTCGCTAGATGAGAGAAGTACTACCATCCCGCTAGAAGTAACTACACTAAGCGGTCGGGGTTTCAGAATTCCCTCACCTTTTCAATAAGTTCCTCACCTTTAGAAAACATCGCCTCGGAAACTACGGGTTCCGGGCGGAGCTTAGCAGAAAACAAAAAAATGGTGCGGGTCCTTTCAATAATGGCACGTCCTTTGGGTCAATAGGACGCCGCACCATTATACCTTCCTCATGGTCTAGGAGCGTGCTGAAGACAGAACCCTCACCTGTATATACAAAAACAGCAGTCAGAATTCAGACGGAACCATTATAAAGCAAAATTTAAACTCACTTTTGTCGGGTTTTCATAATATGGTTCCAAGTCAGGAAATGGCCATAAACGGCTCATCTTCGCAGCCACTAGTGCTCCCTCATGTATTGCACGCATGGGGTAGGCGTGTGAGTCAAAGTTTTGAACCACGGAAGGTTCACCTCTGTAGTATCATGAACAACAGGAAGCCCGTCTACCGCCTTGCGATATGTTATTTCGAAGGGGATGACTTCTTCCTGGACCCAAAATAACTTGGGTTTCCATTCATGGAGACTGGTACCACTCGGTACCAATGGGTCCCTTCCCGGTGGTAGACCAACTATACCACCCGCCTCGGTTAGCAATCTTGTAAAAACGGCGAACCGACTAACGGAAGGCTCAATTTCTCGAGCCCGACATCAGAATTTGAAATGACGAATCCTCAAAATCCCAAAGGGAGGACTAGCGACATATGAAACCCGTAAGTCGTCAAGACGCATTGGATAAACTTCGTCACGGGAAGTCAGAAGTTCGCGGTAGTAAAGTGGTCTGCGTATACAGCCATATTTCCCGACGGAGGATCAGCGGCAACAGACCCATCCGCCGGAATTCAGGCTCCCATTCAGTCGCCAGGCCGTAAATGTTGACGATATCTTCACAATCCTTCTTCTTCCAGTGGAGCATGACCTTCTCTATTGAAGCGTCCTTCTTCTTATCCATACCCATTTTAATCAAAAACAACGTTAGATGATAATACTGATTGGAAATCTTAGATCTGTATTTGAGAAGAAGAAAAAAGATTAGAAAGAGATAAGAATAAATAAGTGGTGGGATCTGGCATATTTATACGCGTCGCAATTAATGCGACCAATTGGATGCTAGTGGAGAGAGAAACAACGATCCAATTACGGGCTAACATGTCAGGCGGGAAAGACAAAAAAGCAAATATAGACTGACAACAGGCGTCACACAAATCTTATCAGTTACTCTGCGACGTTTCT
>NW_027503971.1:0-26558 GCF_021521415.1 Bidens hawaiensis | reverse complement strand
ACCTTACTTTTATCAAAAATGCAGCGGATAAATGTTTTAAATCTTGTTAGTTTATTGTGTATAAAACCAATTTTATACATGCAAAACCCAAACCCGGATTCATATACGAAATACATACTATCAAACACACGCATGTCACTATAAGTTCATGCATGTTAAACTACCTTTCAAATAAACCAAAACCGGGTGAAGAAAAAGTGATTGAAAAGGCAAGAACTTGAATATGGAAGCTCCTCAAGCTAGCATACCCCAAGCCTCCGACAATACACCTTTGTTTAGCTAGGATTCACTTGAAAACCAACTCCTCCTTGATGTTTTTCCTTGTGGCCGAAAATGGGAGAGAAAAGGAAGAGAGGAATTTTTTTTGACTTGCAAAAATGTTGTAAGAATGAATGAAAGAGAGTTAGGGAGTTAATAGAAGCACCACCCATGGCACCCACTCACATCCAATGCATGTCTCCACTAAAGAAAACATAATAATATAAAATAAAAGGGGTAAGAGAGTAAAAAGGGGGGGGGGGGCGCGGCCACCCTCTCACCCATTTCAAATTTTATATTTTATTTTCTTTAAATAAGTTTTATATCATAAAACTCACATTGTGTTATTTCCCAAAATAAATATAACACAATATAGGTAACATGCTTGGTAACCATTATTCACATATTGTTATTTAACCATCTTAAATAACACTATGGAATGCTCTCTCTCAAAGTATAAATCATCCATATGATTTATTTATTTCACAAGTACAATGTATTTAGAAACCCCTTTCTAAATAACTCAAGTGTTAATATTTGTTTGTTATGATCATATCATATATAAACAAATATTATAGGTGTTTGTCTAGCTTGTTATTGGGTATGACCTGACTTGGATCATAACGTACTAGCCACATCAATAATAATATGTGTCTTGGGCAGACCGAGTCCAACACTTACAGCTTCAAGGCCGAACATCATATATGCCCGCATTGTTGAGACTTATATTTTAGACCGACGCATCGAATTATTATTGTGGGTGAAAATATATTAATATTTTTGGTCTCAACCAAGGGTGGATGACTTGAAGACCAATACATGCTACACTAGTATAAATAGGTGTATTTGTTAATTTGTCTAGTATGAGTGTATTGTGTATTTTGTGAGATCTAGGGTTTCATCCCTATGAGAGAGCCTCCGCCTCTGGGTTGAGCTCTCCCGGAGGTGGCTGATCTTTCTTGTATATACGAGTGCTCCTTGTGACAATATTTTGACTAATGAAATCATACTACCACTTATTTATGTTTGTGTTTCGATTGCATATATTTGTTCATCCAGTTTATTGTTCATTGTAATCGAATCAGGCTCTCTCCCAATATTACTCATCCGTCCAAAAAACTTTCAAGAGTGAATACGATTCGATCCTAACCCAGATCCGAGCTCCTCTATTAATACCGAATATTCATGCTTCCCGCACCGGGGCTCGGGTCTTGTCAGTTGGTATCAGAGCTGAGGTTATCGAATCGTTCAGACTAACCGCTGAATATGATTCATCTCACTCTTGAATCCACCATGGACGTTAAACCGATGAAGTTTATTGAAAAAGTTTTAGGGTTTTGAAATTATTTGATGATTTGGGTAAAATTTATGTGGATTGATGTTTGGGTTGATGACTCGTTCGGAGATTCAACATCAATTTAATGATTATTTGGTCATATCGGTCCAGATCTAATGTAACAGTGTTTTAGCTCGTTTTGGGACAAAACTGTTCTTGAAGATGATTTTCAGATCTGTATAGGTTGTTGATAGATTGAAGATAGATGGTTGATATCGAGATGACTGGGATATTGCTACAACAATTATTCAGATTACGAAGCTGGTTTTCTCGATTTGAAAGATAAGTGTTTTCTGTGCTTATTATTTGTTTTTCATATAAACGTGTTGCTCGAACAGTAAATGGTAATATTGAAAATCATTGCTACTGATACAATTTGATATGTAAAAAGACAAGAATGAACATGTACCAGGACAAATTTAATCATTGTTTGTAGCAGTAGATGAAAGATGCAAAGTGAATATTCAAGCAGGTTCTGTATCGGAAAATCATTGATTGATGATGCAGAAAAGAAGTCTAGGTGTTTCGAGCATATAAGAATGGTCTCGAGTATGTAAAATGACTAAGTGTTGCTTCGAGCACAAAATGTGTTTTTCTCGAGCACATTTTTGTCTCGAGCACAGCTTATCTCAAGCATATCTTATCTCGAGCACATCAAGTTTAAATTCGAGCACATGAACCCCGAGCACATCCTTGTTTATCTCAAAACAATCTATCTTTTGAGCACACGTGTGGTTTTAAGCATGCTCATGTAAAGAAGAGAAAAATACAAGTGTTTTCCTCGAGCACACTTTTGCTTTTTTAGCATGCTCGCTGAAAGAAAAGAAAAATACAAGTGTTTGTCTCGAGCACACCTTTGCTCTCGAGCATGCTCGGATATAAAAATAAAAAATTGAGAATGCTCGAGAAGGGATTTAAAGGACTTATCTGTGTTGTGTGCTCGTGAACTGAAAATCCATGCTCGTGAACAAATTACAAGTTTTTGAAGAAACTTCTGAGATTTTTTTGTGTCGTTGACCTTTTGACTAAGCTGATCTTTACGGAAGATATATACCAGGGGTATTTTGGTAAATTTTATCCAATCATCAACAAGCAAAAGGAACTTAAAGCCTTATCAATTTTTCACGACTTCATCAAAGAGCTTTACAAGAACAAGCGTTGACCAAGCTTACGGATTTAATCACTTATGAGTGTCAACCAACATAATGTTTTGTTTATCTTTGTTTATTACAAAATCAACAATCTTGATAAGGATGGTCAAGATTGTTTCACCCACACTTGATTTGAAGACACAATCTTTAAAGATAATTGCAACGAAATTGGGGGAGTAAAAATTCTTGAATTTTATTGCAAATTGCTAGCTTCAAACCAAGTGAAAAAACTCAAGTTAACGAAAAGTTGATCAAGATCAATAATCCAAGATTCTTTAGAGACTTTTATTTGTTTGTGAGTTTTCAGATTTCCTAGTACGGTTGAGAAGATAGAGTCATCACTAGGAATAAGGTGAACGGATGATCAGTAGAGTTTAACCTCCTATGAAAACAGTCACTTGACAATCAAGAACGGGTTATGGTTGACTTGAATGCTATCTTGATTCAGGGAATGGTTTGAAGATGAGTTACAAGGGAAGAAACGGGTTTGAAGAATGGGAGATTATATGATGATCACATTGATTTTATTTCTTTTTGTGATTACCTTGATACTTGAAGGTTTAATTGCTGAAGTTCAAAGCCTAGTTCATATGCCCATACAATAGTATACAAAAGTGATATAGGAGAGATGATTCGAAATGAACATTGGGATAAGCTTAACATGAGAGGGAGAATTTCAATGAAAGACAACAGGTTTTGAGGTGATCATAGAAGAAATTCGATGGCATTGGTTTAGGGGGGATTGTTGGGACTTAGGGGGTGTTTGGGATTCCTTATTTTTACCTCCTTATAACTTATAAGGAGAAGTTATAAGTTACAAATGTGTAACTTATCAGCATTTCCTCTCACATAATAAGAAAACCTAAACACTTGTTTTTAATTTATCATAAGTTATAAGTTATAAGAAGGTAAAAATAAGGACTCCCAAACACCCCCCTTATATTTTAGACCGACGCATCGAATTATTATTGTGGGTGAAAAATATATTAACATTTTTTGTCTCAACCAAGGGTGGATGGCTTGAAGACCAAGACATGTTAGACTAGTATAAATAGATGTATTTGTTAATTTGTCTAGTATGAGTATATTGTGTATTTTGTGAGATCTAGGGTTTTATCCCTATGAGAGAGCCTCCGCCTCTGGGATGAGCTCTCACGGAGGTTGCTGATCTTTCTTCTATGTATGTGTGTATGTATGAGTGCTCCTTGTAACAATCTTTTGACTAATGAAATCATACTACCACTTCTTTATGTTTGTGTTTCGATTGCATATATTTGTTCATTCAGTTTATTATTCATTGTAATTGAATCAGGCTCTCTCCCAATATTACTCATCCGTCCAAACACCTTTCAAGAGTGAATACGATTCGATCCTAACCCAGATCCGAGCTCCTCCGTTAATACCGAATATTCACGCTTCCGCACCGGGGCTCGGGTCTTGTCACGCATGCTTATATGCTCGATATCAGTCCAACCTGAAAGTCACGCACTTGATGATCGTCAAAAAGATTCTACGTTATTTAAAGGGATCTCCATGGTTCGGTCTTTGGTATCCAAGGAATAACGAGTTTGTGCTGAGAGCTTTTTCAGATTCAGATTATGGAAGCTCAAACTGAATGTAAAATCTACGACTACTGGATGCTAGCTCTTTGGCAGTAGGGTACCCACTTGGAAATCCAAGAAGAAAACGACCGTGTTGCTGTCAACTTTGTGAGGCTGAATATGTAGCTGCTTATAGCTGATGTTCTCAAGTGATATGGAATTCAACATCAAATACGCGACTACGGTTTGAATTTTCTGACTACACCTACTTTCGTAGATAATAATGCTGCTATTTCAATAACTAAAAATTCGGTAAATCACCCCAAAACTAAACACATTGAAATCCGGTTTCACTTCATTCGTGATTGTTATAAAAAGAAGTTCATTAGTGTTGAGAAAATTTATATTGTTGAAAAAAAAAACAGACATTTTTACAAAAGCTTTTGATAAAAACAGCTTTAAAATATTTGTAAAAGCTTAATGGTATTAAGGATTTGGGCGGTGGGAATACAAAACAGAGTGATCTCGAGATTATGAATTCTGATCTTGAGTAATCCAATATCATAGTCAATTTGTAAATATTTTCTTTTCAAAAATTCAAAAAGATGTTTTTTGATTTTAGGGAAGAAATATTTGAGAAAACCAAAAATAGTATAAATGAAAAATCCCAAAACATTCGGATATATCAAAAGCCAAAAACACAGAAAAATGCTCCTCAAAATAAGTTTTTTGAAGCCTAAAGGGAAAATGATAGTACATTGGTCATCTTAGTCCCAAATCCTATAAAAGTAAGCCAAAAAGGTTGTGTGTTTAACCGCATCAGTGTGTTAATAGACCTTAGACAATCAAGTAAAGAAAAGTATGTGATATAAACGTAAATATTGCCAAATTATTAGTGGATTAACAGTATTGATGGTGTGTTAGTCTCTAGCAAAGTCTTGGTAATGAAGATAGAAATGTAATAGTCTATCATACTCAAGCCTTACTATGTCTAATCAAAGTCTTTGTCTGTTAAGTAGTCAAGTATTGCACAAAAGTCAAAAGGAAAAGAAAATAGTCAAAAGAAAAAGAAAATGCTTGCAAAAGATGTACCATTTTAATAAAAGACATTCTACTATTTTTCTTGGTTAGACTTTTTGTTTGAAAACCTTGGACTTTCTCCTGCGCGATAGGAATATACGACCTAATGGTCAAGGTTTTTGAATCCTCTACTTTATTTTCTTGGTTAGCCTTTTCGTTGAAAACCTTGGACTTTCTACAGCGTGATAGGAATATCCGGCCGATGGTTAAGGTTTTTAAGCCCTCTGCTTTTTTTTTCTATTGCTTAAAGTGCTGAGAAAAATAAGAAAATGTGTTAAAACCCTTTTTGATCAAAAGGGTTGATCAATAAACGTTTATCTATTGTAAAAAGTTCTTCAATAAACGAATCTATTGAGGGTTTTTCAAGGGGCTTTTAACGTTTATCTATTGTTTAACCCTTTTTGAACTATACCAAATCGTAATAGATAAACGTTAAAAGCCCCTTGAGAATGTCTATTTCAATCAACAAAAAAAGATTTTGAAGACCAAGACTAAGCAACATCCAAGGGGGAGTTTGTTAGTGCATAATGTCTATTTCTTAAGTCTTTTAGTGTATAGATAGCAGTGTTTGGAATAGTTGTAATGTTTAAACGTAAGTTTATATGCCGGATAACTTATACGGCGCATAACATGTGCTCCATATAAGCTTACACGGTGTATAAGCTTCAAGCACACCTATAAATAGGTTACTTAACATATCTGTTGATAACACTTGATCCAGAGAGTACATGGTCTGTATTTTGTCATATTCGAGTTATACTTTGCTGGTATTGCTTAATATAAGAGGTTAAAGAGATATTATTGTGTTTTTCACTTTTGTTATGGATACCGCACATAGAATTTGTGAGTAGATATCATCATAAACGTTCATGCATGTCAATCCTACGTTCCTACACAATTTTAATGAGCTAATGACTTTGTTAAACTCTTTTCACAACTTATAATAATAAACACAAATAAGAAAAGGGTTAAGGGTTAGAGATGACACAACCGAATTTATAAAGGTTCAAGTGAATGTTAACTAGTTCACTCTACGTCCTCTCCCCGATCTTCGATCGAGAGTTTTCTTCAATATTCGTCTTCCTAAAATTGTAGGGATCACCAATACAAACGTCTCACTCTTCAAAGGAAGTGATAAACTTATTCACTAAGTGCACCAAGTACTTCGATTTACAATTCATTCTAATCTGACTATATCATAATAGCGAGTTTTCACCTAACAACTAGTTAACTCTATATTAAGATAGAGTTCCCAACCCAATACAAAACAACACCATATCAAGATAGTATGTTTCCCTTTCAAATCACCACTTAATGTTCTTCCTCACTTTTCAAAACACTAGAACAACCTCTAGTGTTGACCCCCTAATTACAAATAAGATGTTTGGATTATAACTTAGAAAAGCATTTATTTTTTCTATACGATTCTAATTTTTTCTCTAATAGAAGCTTGATTATACTCGAATAATGGAAGAGATTGGCCTTGAACTGTTTGTGTAAATATTGTAGATCAAAGGGGTGAAGACTTAGTTTGAATAAGTCTTCTATTATGTGAGAGACAAGGCTAAGGACTGATGGCCCGACAGTTGCTTCCACAGTCCCTTCTAGCAACCATGGACACTCAGTCGACTTCACATTGGGTTTACCAATCTGAACGTGTGTGCAGTCATTGTCTTGATACCTTGGCTTCTTGTTTTGACCAACACATGTAATTTACCCATTTGGTTAAACATACTTTATCAAATTCATCCAAAGCTTCAACTCATTCCGCATTTGAGCTTGACATGCCGCTTTGTTAGATTTTGTTGTCCAATGCATGAAGGAGATGGACCAAGAGTGGAATAAGTCTTTCAAATATTTGATATATTTAAACAGTTGTGTTTAAATATATAATTTTATAAACTTATCTTAAGTTTATAAAAACTAACAACATATCTTAACTAAGTTGTTAATTAGTCATGTGATTTCTTCATCTTCATGTTTGTTTAGAAATATTGATTTAACTCTTGGTAGACATGAACTTGATAACTTTGATCTTGAGTGTGTAGTCTTGATTAACTTTAGTGTTGCTTAATTGTGACTAGTGATGATCCATCAAGTGTTAAGGGACGTGTGCATGATATAAAGTTATTAATGATGAACTAGAACTATTGTATGTCACATTGTTTTAACTAAGTCATTATAAAAATATTAAGGCTGATTAAACTTTAAACCATTGTTTTCCCAACACAATTGATTTGAGGTAGAGAGAAGAGAGGCAGATGAAACCCTAAGTCAACATCCCAGCCTCAAACCATGAGAGATTTTGTCACACCCCAACTAGCAAGTGCGGAAGCGTAACACGGGAATGTAACAGACACATATGGTGTCAACCACATTGTTTATAAAGTAACATACAAACTAATTTACAATATATTACATCATTCTAATTTAGTTTACAAGCTAAGTGATACAGATCAAAAACTAGTCCGTTAAACTGCTTTACTTCTTACTAATACAATTGCATCTATTTACACAACATTGATCACAAGCCAAACACGTAGCACATTAGCTTTCTGCTCCAATTTTGGTACACCTTAAAAGCATGCTAAAACGGTCAATTACGAATAGTTGGTGATTGAAATCAGTTATGCGTAACCCCAACAATCATAGTTTGTATGTACGCACGTATGTATATATGTATGTATGTTTGTATGTACATCTATATATTTATATGTACATATGAATGTTTGTATGTTGATGATGTAATTATGCTAAGCTACAGTGAAACCTTGAATGTTTGTTTGTGCTACTTGCCTCTATTTCCCATGTATACCACTATGCCCCCTGGCCCGCCCATAACTTGCCCCTAATAGCTATGTCTAACACTACATAGCGTGTTTGTATATTTTTATGGACATGTGCAAATGGTGAAATGTCTCGGCATCCGTTCCGGCTCCATTTGGGTTTGTCAAACCAATAGTACTATTCACAAGCCACCGGCTCGAAGTTAATCACTGTGTGTGTGGGGACTTTTTGTGTGTTAGCACTTAAATAATTCACATCATATAGTATTTCCAGATATATAGATGTATATCAATATGCTTTTCACCCAAAATGTTCATAAACAGTTTAAAAAGAGGGGTCATAAAACTCACCAAATAGGAATATAATCAGTACGATATCAGTTCATAGCTCATATAGCTTGTTACAGCTTTGTTCCTATAATCGGTATTATATAATTAATATTTTAATATTAAACTAGCCTCCATACTGAATCGGGTTGTATATCTAGCCTGGGTATAGCGGTCACGCCCAGAACAATCAGTAGTCTTAGATTGTGACGTTCAATGTCTAATGTTTAAAACTGAACTTGGCTCAGTTTCACCGTTTCACGTGCTGGGCAAAGTTGGTCGTTTACGATTTTAAAAAATAGGTAAGATCACACAAACTTGAGTAAACGTGTCGGTTGATAAAATGATTCAATTTATAAAGATATTTCAGAGTTTAGATGTCTGGATTCGCTACAGGACTCATTTCCGTTTTATACAGTCTGGTTTGTAGAAAACGCACACAATCCATCCGAATTGTTCGAATTTCTCACAAAATGTTCGGTTTTACTCAATTAACCCAAAAATTTGATATTTCACCAATCTTGATGTTCTGATATCCCAGCAGGTTCGTTAATCACAAAGCTGCTGATTTTTATTAGAATTATATTCGTTTAACTTTTAAATTAGCACAACTTATTATCTGTTTATATTTAAGTTATGAAAATTTATACACTCACTAATTAATATTTTTATACTTTTGTAAAAATATTTTTGAAAATATTTACATACTCATTAACTTATAAGACTCCATTTATATGTTATTTTAAACGGGTAAATTGTCCGCTTATACCAAATGATTTCCGAAAAATCCGATAAATTTTTTAGTGATCGACTTAGCTTCCAAAATTCCGTGTAAATTTCCAAAACTCAATAATTTTTCTAAATTACCTTTTGGAGCCATAAACGATTGCTAAAACTCGAATAAATGCTAATTCAGATATCACAGCTAGGGTTCTCCAATTAACCCCAAAATTTATATGTGATCTTGTGATGCATTACCTGAGTTCTCCAAAAAAAAAGTCATAATTTTTCAAGCAGTTTAACTATTTTTTCTAAATAAACCCTAACAAACGGTAATAAAATCACCAAATATTTTCATATTATCGCCCAAATTTGGACAGGGACTAATTCATATGATCCCTGATGTCTCTGAAACATTTCTTAGGCTCAATAAGCATGTCACAATCTAGACACAAAAAGCACCTAAATGAGCATTTGGTTAGTACCTTTCTGGTTTCCGGGAAGAGTAGATGGAGGCGTTCGTATGTATTGTTTAGTCCTTGTTGTTCTTACCGAAACCACTCCTCTGGAGTCTGTGTTGTTCTTCCATATCTAGGCTGCTGTTGGTGAACCAACATCTCATCACCTCCGAATCTGGGAAAATCTCTAGATCTGAAGCATGAGTGTTCCGACAAAGCTCCGTCATCACCTAACCCATATCTTCCAGAACGGGACCTCCAAAAGTAGTAGTCCCCTCCCCCCCCCCCCCCCCCGCTGGAGTATCCATCGGAACTTGTTGAATCCGACTCATCTTAACCGAAAACTTACGGAAACAAACTGTTCTAGCCAAAAAATACGGATGATGCCAATGAAGAAACACAAATCTAATCCAGTGAGGATCGGATCTATATTTCCACCAAGTACGGGTTATGAATTGAATCTAACGTGAGACTGAATCAGATCTTCAACTAGATCCTTGATGACTCCTGCAAAACAAATCACCGTGAGTCTCGTTAAGGGAAGGACAAGATGGAGGGTCTTCCAAAATTCCGTGTAAATTTCCAAAACTCAATAATTTTTCTAAATTACCTTTTGGAGCCATAAACGATTGCTAAAACTCGAATAAATGCGAATTCAAATATCACAGCTAGGGTTCTCCAATTAACCCCAAAATTTATATGTGATCTTGTGATGCATTACCTGAGTTCTCCAAAAAAAAGTCATAATTTTTCAAGCAGTTTAACTATTTTTTTCTAAATAAACCCTAACAAACGGTAATAAAATCACCAAATATTTTCATATTATCGCCCAAATTTGGACAGGGACTAATTCATATGATCCCTGATGTCTCTGAAACATTTCTTGGGCTCAATAAGCATGTCACAATCTAGACACAAAAAGCACCTAAATGAGCATTTGGTTAGTACCTTTGTGGTTTCCGGGAAGAGTAGATGGAGGCGTTCGTATGTATTGTTTAGTCCTTGTTGTTCTTACCGAAACCACTCCTCTGGAGTCTGTGTTGTTCTTCCAGATCTAGGCTGCTGTTGGTGAACCAACATCTCATCACCTCCGAATCTGGGAAAATCTCTAGATCTGAAGCATGAGTGTTCCGACGAAGCTCCGTCATCACCCAACCCATATCTTCCAGAACGGGACCTCCAAAAGTAGTAGTCCCCCCCCCCCCCCCCGCTGGAGTATCCACCGGAACTTGTTGAATCCGACTCATCTTAACCAAAAACTTACGGAAACAAACTGTTCTAGCCAAAATATACGGATGATGCCAATGAAGAAACACAAATCTAATCCAGTGAGGATCGGTTCTATATTTCCACCAAGTACGGGTTATAAATTGAATCTAACGTGAGACTGAATCAGATCTTCAACTAGATCCTTGATGACTCCTGCAAAACAAATCACCGTGAGTCCCGTTAAGGGAAGGACAAGATGGAGGGTCTTCTCGTAACCACCCTCCGGCGTGAGAATAAGTACTGTTCTTGTAGAGAGAGAAAGTAAAGAAGTGATTGATTTATTCTAAGAAATGTGTATCCATACCTTATGATGATGATGAAGGCATTTATAGCCGAGGATGGAGGGAGTGTTATTGGTGGAGTTGTCTCTATCTAGGAGATTCTTTTTCTACCCGAATGGACACGTGTCACGCCTTGATAGGAGGTAAAAGCTGTCCGTGTGCATGGTTGTTACCAGGTGTCCAACTGTCTTTTCCTCATTGGCTATCCCACCTTGTATTCTTCATAAAGGGGGTATATATCCTTGTCAAGGAATATTATTCGATATTCTAGAAGGATATTGTTAGAACCTTTCTCCCTTACTAAGTAAGAACTCATATTGTTTTTTCCTCGTGTGTAGCTTTTTTATGGACCGTGGGTCTCTTCCGCAGGCACTATTAATGACCCGCGGGTGTTGTTGATGACCCGCGGGTATCTTTCTTGTGCATGTGGGTCGTTTTACTACTCTACCTCTATAGTTTTCTCTTCCGAAATTTTAGCAGAAGTCTAGACACATACTCAACATTAGAGGTGCACAAACCGGTTTACAAATAAAAACCGGTTTGGGTTGAAACTGGTTCGGTTTGGTCAACAAAATTCAAAACCAGTTTATCATTGCTTTAGGTTTGGGTTGAAATCAGTTTCTTAAACAGGTTACGATCGGTTTCATTTCTGTTTTTGACCGATTTTGTCTGGTTTTGACCCGTTTCGGTTTGGTTAAACGGTTCCGAACCTACGGTTTCAATCGGTTCTAAACCGGTTTCTACATTATTGGTTTCAAACCGGTTCGGTTTCGATTTGACTTTCGGATCTGTTGGGTTAACCGGTTTATTTGCCCAATATTACTCAACATCTTAATCAAAGTCTAATTCACTAATCTCTTGAAACAAAAAGGGATGATAATGGGTTGGATTTGGGATGGGTTTTGAAATTCCCAAACCCATGCCTAGTTAGTAAAGGTCATCCTAAAGTCATCCAAAACATGCTGGGTATTTGTAGGGTAATTACCCGTCAAATATCGGGCAAAACCGCGGTTGGGAATACCCGGAAAAACACTTGCCGAGTATATATATCGGGTTTTGACAATTTATAACTAGAAATTTTCTTCAGGTAAACTATTAATCTATTATAAAAAATAATTACCATAAAATGTTGCCAATAACTAATTAATAACAACAAATAATTGTATAAACAAGTTTTGATGAATGAATAATGCTCCGAGTTTCATATGATACATTCAATTCTACCATATAAAGAATAAAAAAAGCAAATTCCATCAAAAAATTAATAACAATTTTACGGATAACTATTTGCAGGGTTACTCAAGCATATAATCAAGTGGGGCTATCTTATCGGGTAATCGGGTCAGTTAATCGGACATATTACAAATCAGATATCCATCCCAAACCCATGAAAAATTTCAAAAGTAATTCCAAACCTATCCAGTACCCTAATGGGACGGGTATTATCCATCGCAAATATTTCAAATTTCGAGTTTTTTCATTGAATTCGGGTTTTATTTCCATACTTGAAACAATGTCTTAAAGCCCATTCAAATTATACTCGTTATGTGTAACATTCCCGTTTCATGAGATTCACACATATTGATAACCCGAATAACCGAATCCGCACATAATAGATGGTGAAATAGAAAGTTGGGGGCCCAAACTACTAGGCCCAGAGTAACAAACACAGATGTAGAAATAGTAAGTTGGGGGGCTTTTGGAGGAGGCGGCCCAAAACATTGGCTTCACTTTACTAGGTGTTCTTTGGGTGTTTTTTCCTTGGCTTTTCTAATTACGTTGTTTGGGTTAGGACGTAATGTAAATTAATCCAAATACCGATCTGCACATAAGTGATTTGTTTGATAGTCGGGCTTATCGTTCATTCAGGTTTAACCCATGAAAAACTACCCGCAAATCTTAACTTGGATTTGGGTTAATCGTTCATTCAGATTGGCTGTTTTCGGGTTAGGTTAGATCAGGTCACCTTGGATTGTATTCGGTCTTAGGGTGTGATTAAAAAACCCATCCCTGCTTTATTACCATCATGCCAACTTGTAATCACATGTAATAAAATGGCAGGATTCTCAAAGGAAAAAAAAAAGTTTATGAGTAACTGATTTTTTCTTTTACTAAATCCCACGCTAATTTAATCAAAATCATTAGTAAAAAATAATATATTCTTCCCTAAACCTTGCCTTGGTTTACAATACATGTGTGGTGTGTTTCTTTCCAATTCCACGTGTATTTCCCCTTTCCTGTTTTCTCTTTGCATTTTCCAATTCCATCTCTGAAACCGCAGCATATTCATCGCCGGTAACTTCTTTTATTTTATTCATTTCCTTTACACACCAATTCTTGATTCTTTGTACGAATTCCTTGTAATCTGAACTGGGTTTTTTGATATTATTCCAATTCGTCTGTTTATTTTCAATTTGTGTATGGACTGATTATCCAATTCATGGGAGGTGTTAAGGGTTCTGACCCACCATCAAAACGTAGAAAACTAGGATCATCGGTTACTGATTATTATTCATCAATGGATGATGATGATTCAATCGGGTCTAGGGGAATCAAGAAAGTTGAATTCGTTAGATTAATAGCTGAGTCTTTACATTCTCTCGGGTACACGAAAACAACCACGTCTCTCGAGGAAGAATCCGGCATTGTGTTTTCGTCACCCACGGTTGCTGAATTCACCCGACAGATTCTTGATGCGAATTGGGATGCGGGTTTGAGTTCGTTGCAAAAACTTTCGGTTTTAGATGAGTCGGTTGTTAATTCGGTGTCTTTGGTAATATTAGAACAGAAGTTTTTAGAACTTTTGAATGATGATAAGGTGCTTGATGCTTTAAGAACTTTGCGAACCGAGATATCGCCTCTTTCGATTGATCAAAATCAAGGGAGGGTTCGTGAGCTTTCGTTTTTATTGTTGCGTTCTCGTGATGATGTGGTTAAACCGAAGCTGAGATCAGAGGTGATGCTCGATTTGAAAAGGTTGTTTCCGCCAAATGTTATTATCCCGCAAGGAAGATTGGTACAGTTAGTAGAACAGGCTCTTGATTCGCAGCAAGATTCTTGTTCGTTTCATAATTCTGTACGGGTTGATTCGTTATTCAGTGATCATAACTGTGGAAGAACTCAAATTCCGTCTGAGACGTTACAGATTCTACAAGAACATCGAGATGAAGTCTGGTTTGTTCAGTTTTCAAACAATGGGAAATTCTTAGCTTCGTGTTCGAAAGACAAGTCAGCGATTATATGGGAAGTTAGTCTCGATGGCAGACTCGTTGTTAAGCATAGATTACTAGGGCACAGAGAACCGGTTTCGTGTGCTTCTTGGAGTCCGAGTGACGATCGGATTCTGACATGTGGTGTGGAAGAGGTTATGAGGTGTTGGGATGTTCAGTCTGGTGAATGCGTTCGTGTTTTTGATAAAACCGATCTTGGTATGGTTTCGTGTAACTGGTCTCCAGATAGTCAAAGAGTGTTTACTGGATTTAACGATAAAAGCATTGTGATGTGGGATTTGGATGGGAACGAGTTGGAATCTTGGAGAGGTGAAAAGACGTTGAGGATATCAGATTTGCAGATTACGAGTGACGGGAAGTTTATAATTTCAATTTGCAAGGAAAACATGATACTGATATTTGATCGAGAATTAGGGAAAGAAAGATTAATCAAAGAGGATTATAACATTGTTTCGTTCTCATTATCCGGTGATAATAAGTTCTTGTTGGTTAGTTTGGTGAATCAAGAAATACATCTTTGGAGTCTTGATGTGGATGCACAGCTTGTGGCCAAATATAAAGGCCATAAATGTTCAAGATTTGTGGTTCGGGCTTGTTTTGGCGGTATTGATCAAGCATTTGTTGCTAGTGGGAGTGAAGACTCGCGGGTGTATGTGTGGCATAGGGAAACAGGTGAGCTTTTAGAGACTTTAGGTGGTCATTCTGGGGCTGTGAACTGTACTAGCTGGAATCCGGTGAACCCGCATATGGTTGCATCGGCTAGTGATGATCGAACTATACGTATCTGGGGTTTGAAAGACCTGAACTTTACAGATTAAACTGTGGTTGAATGTTATGTTTCTGAATTTGGATTCAAATTTGTAGTGTTATTGAAAGTGTGTTTGGTTTTAAATTTGAATACATAAAGATTGCAGGATTTCTTGTTTTCTTGCTGTTTGTTGTTTGATATGTTAATTGGATGTGTTTTGAGAAAACTGTTGATAGACTTGTATTTGGTCTTTTTATTTTGGTAAAGATAAATACAGTAACCAGAGTAAATCGCAGTGCACGCTTTTCACTTGTGTAAAAGTTACTAAAGCCTAACCTGCACACTATATATCGTGCAACCCAAGCATGCCCTTTTACTTGTGTCATTTGACGAGGAATATCAGCTTTAAACACCTGTTTTCACTGGTGTTAACCATAACTCACTTATATAAATATGTCAAATGGTTTGACGGGTCTGTCACCATTTTCAAATGGTTTAATTAAACAAGTTCACTCAAAATCGACCCATTTAACTAAATATGTCAATCCGAACATGATTCATTTATTAAAGAGAAAATATTTATGTATATTTGTAAAAAACAAAAGGTTAAATGTCAAAATACAAATGAACAAAATTATAAATGAGACTGATCTTAACAAAGCCGTATTGGATTGCTGATGCAAATTACAAAGTTTCATCATGAAAGAGCCATTTTGCTATGTATTTACTTTTTTTTTTCCCAGAAATGGACATAGAATATGTCCAAGAGAATTTTCACAAGCTAGTATCACATGCTTGATATAGTTTTGTCATGCTGATTATTAGCTAGTATTTCAACCCCGTGTTGCAGGCTGTGGGTAAACGCAACCGAAGAAACTAATGACGTGATCATGAGTTGTTATGCGAGAGTTTATAACCCAACTTGAAATTTCTCTTTGTCACACTACAACACTACCATACGCAGGGCCGGTTCAACTTCTTTGGGGACCTAAAAAACACCTATAAACGAGACATTGTTGTAAAAATGCTATCTTGCTTTCACTCCAAATAAATCAAGATATTTTCATCATATTTTTGCAAATACAGAAGTAATGTAGTTCTTCACACCTTGTCAGACCTAATTCAGTTTAAACACCACTCAAATCGCACACACCAATTCAAATTCCAAATTATAGATGTATAATTATTAATTTTGTTATAGAAATTGAAGGCGTTAGGAAGTGGATGTCTAAAGCTCTAACTTCATTTCGTTGTCCCTAGAGACAACCCTAAACATAGGTCTGTATAATGCATATGAATGAAGCAAAAAAACAACTCTTAATAAAGTTTGTGTAAACTGGACATTCTTATGCAAAAAGATAATAAAAATTAAGGTATTACCTTCCGCATAAACAAAATCGTTTACAATGATAAGCCAACTTTGAGTAACTTATTGAATTGCTTAATACCCTAAAAATATGACTATGGATGATACATAAGCGGGTAAGAATTACCTGGAAATTCAACTTTGCCGAGAAAATTGAGTATGAAACAAACAATAAACTTATTTCTCATAAATTAAAAAAATAATAAACTCAAAAAGGATGAATGCTTTGAAAATGTCTACCAACACATTTTATGAAGTTTGATTTATACTTCTATAAATTTAAAATTTCTTAAAAACAAAATTATGAAAATTTGATTTATATGAAACTGAAATTGACTTATTCTCGCAATCTATGAAAGCAACCTGCCTTCACAAGAACCAAAATTGAGACAATACAACTCCAGCCCAAACAAACTAACAATTTTTTTTAAAAAACACCAATAAACTTCTCTCTGGCATTTCATCAAACACCTTGAGGACAACAACGCCACATGTATGAATCCCTTCCAAAACCTTCCTACAACAACACAAAATTATTGGATTTACTCATATCAACTCGTTGCAAAGGGGCTTGACTTAGGTTTTTATACTGAAATTACCTTAACACCTTTCGAATACTTTTGTTGGTGATCACCTGTTGCCTGAGCCAATCTTCACAAAAGTGCAAAAATAAGAGTGGGGTACAACCACTAAAGCAAGAAATACAATACAACAATGCATAATAAACATGTTAAGCAAAAAAGCACAACTAGTTATGCACATTTTTAGTTGAAAATGTATATATTAATAGGCGCGGGCAAGAAATGGTTCGGAACCGCAAGAACCGAGGAACCGGAACCGACTCGGTGCCTTAGAATTACTAACGTGTGTTACCTTACGGTTCTCGGTTCTCATTATTTGCATTAAATGGTTCCCGGTTCGGTTCCGGGTAAATCGACGTTTCTAGACGTGGAGCCGAAGAACCGGAATATTAAAAGCATTTTTAAATAAATTTACCAATCCCCATTTTTATAGGGTAACTTATTAGCTGGCAGCCTTCAATCATTCTTTAATTCAAATCTTTTTTCTATGCGTTAATACCAAGTAGTCAAGATCAATTTTGATTCAAGTTTTCAAGGTAATATAATATAAAATGATATGATCTAATATATATAAACTAGCTGTAGCAGCCGTGTGTTGCTATGGGGAATGTCTATTTATGGTGCATTGGTACAAAGAGGTTGTTAGTTACCTAATGACATACACTCATAGTTATAAAAGGGTGTTGATGGTTTTTATGGCTACCATGCTTTGTACCATACTTAAAAAAGATCATTGTTTTGTGCCCTACTTACATTACAAAGATTTAGTAACAAAAGATAGTTACAAAAGAGTTGTTTGATGTGGTTATCCCATTGCTTTCTTGAAAAGGTCACCTTAACGCCAACATGTAAACGAGTTGAGAAAAAAAATACCACTTCAACCAATGAAAATGCACCGCAAACTACCAACACAAATAATATAGGCAGGTAACATTCAAAAGGAAATTTTAAAAACATTAAACACACATAACTGTCATTTACAATATTAATGCAATGATGCGATTAACAAATATATGACTTTTCACTTTACTAAACAATTAACCCATATGCCCGGGGCATTAGCTATGTATATATCATGCACGCCAGTAATAAGGGTGAGGTGTTCACAGTTAGGTTTTGAGAGTCTATTATCAAATCACGAGCCAAACATTTAGTAGCCGTTTTTGGTCATTTAAAACCGAAACCGGACTGTTACCAACAGTTTGGGCTTATTGGACTTTTATACAAAAAGTTTATATAAAATAAAATGAAAAAGTGGTGTAAAATATATAAAATGGGTTGTCCATAAAAACCAACTACATTGACACTAAGGTCCGTATAATTGTTATCATGCTATATCTTATATTTCAATTTTATTGATATGTAACATATATAAATATATAAAGTATATATTAATATTACGGTCAGGTGGGGTTTATTCCGACCGGTTTCAACTCTAAACTGTAAACCAAATCGTTCGGTACGGTTTGAAATTTCTAAACCGACTGAAAAAAATTTAAAAACCCGACCGTGAAGCAAAAAAAATGAACGGTTTGTACAGTTTTCCGGTTTTAAACTAGGCCGTGAACACCTCTAGTAAATTGTATACACTATACAGCTTGTTGCTATTGAAATACCATATGGAACTTTTAATGTATGATATATTGTATACCATATGGTATCTTAGTTTAGTATACATATATTCTTTGCTGCTATCACAAATGCCATACTTTTACTAAATAGAAAGCATATGCTTATAAACCAAACCAGTAGGGATGGCAAAAATCCCCGAATCCGACGGGGAAACCCGAAAACCGGCTTATTTCGGGTCGGGTCGGGTTTTGTTTTTTCGGTTTCGGGTCGGGTTTCGGAGATTGTTTCGGGGATTGTTTCGGGTTCGGGTTCGGGTTTGGGTTCAGGTACCCCCGCCCCGACCCGCCCCGATATAATATATAAATATAAATATAAATAATATATATATATATATATATATATATTAAAAACCTAAACCTACATCCAGACATCCACTCATCCTTTGTATTACGTTTGACCCAAATGTAGTAGAAATAGAAGTAGTTTGTATACCAATTTGTATTAAAATTGGGGTTGTTAAAAGGATTTAGGGTTAACAAGCACTCACACAGTCACACTTGCTTCTTCATCAACATCATATTTCATCGATAACTCCTGGTATGTAAATTGCGACTATTTGATGTTCTCTCTGTCCTGCATTTGATTTTGTTGTTGAAGATGCGTTTTGTTGGAACGATATTTGTGTTTAATTGGAATTATAATTGTTAAAAGCATATCAGATTTGTTTAAAACCGTAACCATTTTTAATATATAATTGGAATGATATTCGTTATTCTAGTAGTTGTGAATTTTAATGTGAATTTGCTGCTGTGAGTTAGATCTGAAGAAGCGTATGCTGACTTAATATTTAATTGTTTTTTAGGTTAGGAGAAATAGTGTGTTTAATCGATTCTAATCGTTGATTGCTGGACTAATTCTTTGTAACTATTATATTTTGATTTGTTTTGTTAATTAATTAGGTTTTTAAGTTTTTCTGAATCATGAAGATAAAGCAACAAGTTAAGTATTCTTCTATGTGTTAAGCAAGTTAAGTATTCTTCTATGTGAACCAATTTCGGGTCGGATCGGTTTCGGGTTTTCGGGTTCGGGGACGGGGCGGGTCGGGGGGTACAAAAAACCAAACGGGGAATCCCCGAATTAAACCCGACGGGTAATGGGGCGGGTACGGGGATGGTTTTTGGTTTCGGGTTCGGGTTCGGGTTAAGCAAAACCCGCCCCAAACCCGCCCCGTTGCCATTCCTACAAACCAGTCACCTATGAAGTCTACCTAAATGAAATGCTCATCCTCACCATCAATTAGAAATTTTCACTTTACCAAACAAAAAACAGTGAGAAATTATCCATTACGTAAACACAAAATAGCATAAACCACCCTAATCAGTGTGACATCTCACAACGGGTTCTTCCTCTAACCCTCCATAAATCAAGAGCATATTTTTAGCCATCCAATGATTCTCTTCCGGATTTTGCTAGTATCCACTTGTCATACTTAGCAAATAAGATACCTCAGGCCTGGTGCAAAGCATAGCAAACATAATTGATCCTATTGCCGAGGCATATGGGATCCTACTCATTCTCTTAATCTCTTCATCCGTACTTGGACTTTGAGATTTACAAAGAATAGTACCAGGTGACATGGGTATATAACCACGCTTCGAATTTTCCATTGAAAAGCGTCTCATCACTTTATCAATATAGGTACTTTGACTTAATCCAATAAGTCGTTTTAATCTATCCCTATAGATCTTAATTCCAAGTATGTATGCAGCCTCACCGAGGTCTTTCATAGAGAAGGACTTTCCAAGATAAGATTTGACATATTTCAGTGTTGGAATGTCATTTCCGATCAGCAGTATGTATTCCACATACAAAATCAAGAAGGTAACCACGCTCCCACTAGTTTTCATGGTTCATCTTTATTTTTGATAAAACCAAACTTTTTGATTTTCTTATCAAAACGAAGATTCCAGCTTATGGATGTTTGTTTCAATCCATAAATGGATTTCTTAAGTTTACAAACTTTTTCAGGATGTATGGAATCAACAAAACCTTCAGTTTGTTTCATATAAACATCTTCATCAAGATGGCCACTTAAAAAAGCGGTTTTGACATCCATTTGCCATATCCCATAATCATAATATGCGGCTATGGCAATCAAGATCCTGTTTGACTTAAGCATTGCTACCGGTGAAAAGGTTTTTTCATTATCAATTCCTTGAGTTTGAGTGAAACCCTTTGCCACTAACCTTTCTTTGATCGTGTGCATATTTCCATCCATATCAGTCTTCTTCTTGAAGACCCATTTACTCCCAATAGCCTTGCTATCAGAAGGCAAATCAACCAAGTCCCAAACAACCAAAGCAAATCTAACGGTCTAATAATCTTGATTTTTTTTACAGAGTGTTCATAAACCATAGATAATCATTTTGAATGGTGGAGATGAGAATCGGAGTAGTTTAAGTTGGGTTTCTAGACTCGTTTTCGGGTTCAGTTTGCTGGGCGGAGTTTGAAAATGCAGCTCTAAAGAAATGCAGATTCCTGGAGATCTGACCGTCGGATCGAGCTGGATTTTTCGATGAGCCTTCATAACACATGTATATTTGATTCCACTAAAGGAATAGATTATCAGATGAATGGATGGTGAGTTATAAGCTTCGTAAGTTACTAGTCAGATTTCAGAACGAAATTAGTTTCTTAAAACGAGTTGCATGTAGGTTTTGAGGTGTCGTGAGGACAATCCAAGACCGGAGAAACGTTCGTGACGTAAAAACGAACGCGTTGGTATATTTGGATCGCATTGCATGGGGGGTTTTGAGCATATTTCTATACTCTAACCGTACGCGAGGAGGTATATATTTTATATTTTCAAGTGTTGAAAAAGTTATATAACGAGAGATTGGTATAAATATTGTTATCAGAAATAAATTGGAAAAATGAAAATATTGTCAATAATTATTTAGAAAACCCTTAGTTAATATCGATTGTTAAAAACGGTACAATCGAGACTTGGACGATTTCGTGTAAATTTATGATATAAATATATATATATATATATATATATATATATATATATACGATATTTGAACAAAATATTTTATTCAGATAATCGGTTAATAAGGTTATTATATTTTACAATAAATATATACTTTTTATTAAATAACGTCCATGTTTAGTTTAGAGAAATGTATTAGTTATACAACGATTGTTTGAAAATAAGTTGTTTATAATTATACGATAATTTGAAACATTCGATTCAGTTATGACTTTCTAAAATGATAGAAGTTCGTAATTTAATCATTACAATTGTGATAAATAAGATATGTGAGGACAAACGAGTTAAGTTTGGATACCTTCCTACTTCTATATGCGTTTATGTGTTAATATATTTTGTATTAAACATAGGAATCCAGTTATCATTGGATGACTGTTGTTAAGATCTTGCATCAATTGATTGTGTATCATCTCGTAGGTGTTAATTGTGCTGAGACAAAGGTAAGTTTCTCAGAAATCCCCATTGTTTTAATGTTTTTAAATAATTTATAAATGTTTTGGGGGAAAACACGTTTGGGTCAAAACACATTTTATTTTGACAACTGTGGTATTGGAATGACTTTAAATTTTACCAACATGTTCGGGCTGTCGAGGGAAAAAATCGGGAATAATTACCACAGCCTTATAATCATTAACTGTTGAACAGGCATAAAAATATTGATAGATCTATCGGGGTGACGCCCTATCATCACTGGTTGCGCCGGTGGGATAAATGATAAATGTTTCGATTGTTGTACGCTTTGATTATAGATTTAAGGGAGTCATACATTTGTTATATTCCTAGCTAGTTTATAACTATCACAATTTTTAGAAAACAAAATGTTGAATTTTCGACACTTTCGTTACTATAGCGAAAGGGGGGGTCAAATGGTCTGTCATGGTAAAGCGAGGACCGGTGTGAAATTTAAATAATTTTTGCGTAGTAGACCTTGGTCAAGTAAAGACAAGGTATCATTTTAAATTTTGGTCCAGTGTGGACAAAATGGTGTGAAATATTAATCAAAGTGAGAACTTGTGTAAACCGGTTTTGTTTTGACAAAGAAAACTTGTGTTAAAACGATACTTTCGTAAAGCGAAGGAGTTTAATGGATTTTGTGGGACGAAGACTGGTTTCTATGTGACTTTTGGATTCGTGCCGATAAGGACGTATCAATATTTTAGGAAAGTCTTGCTTTTAAAATGTTGTTACGACTGTAAGTCGTTAATGCGATTCTTTCTATTTCAACGAAAGTTGACTTCGGGCCGTATGGACGAAGTGATATTTATGGAAATATTTAAACAAAGGAAAATCTTTGTTTTGAAATATAAGTTAAAAATTGAGAACTCGCCAACCATTGTGTTGAAGTATTTTAAACATATTTTTCAGGTATAGAAAAAGCGAGTGCTTCGTGGAGATGATGTGTGAAAACAGGTGCAACACCTGAATGTTGGACTTACATTTTAAACAAACAGTGTACTCTAACACGTGTGATTTATGGTATTTGATAATGAATAAAAGTCCAACTTTTATGTGAATATGCTGTGCTTAATACTGATGGCTAAACGACGTCTGTCACCGCCTAAATTAGTTGATTAAGTCTTCTGCTGCTATATTAAGGTTTTTGGGGTGTGACAAGAACCCTGCATAACCAAGAAATCTCCGAATAGCTTTAACGTTGGTGGTGAAAGTCTACTAATAGTATCTATCTTTACCCGATCCATCTCTTTACCATCTCACGATATCTTTTGCCCTAAAACAATCCCTTCCGTCACCATTAAATGACACTTCTCCCAATTCAACATCAACTTCATTTCAACACATCTCTTCAACATTCTCTCAAGATTAGCCACATAATGATAAAAAGAATTACCGCAAACCAAAAAGTCATCCATAAAAGACCTCTATGGATACAATGCTGAAAGGTGGTTGGAGCGTTACATTGCCCAAACAGCATGCGGCAGTATGCATAAGTTCCATAAGGGCAAGTAAACGTCGTCTTCTCTTGATCCACCTGCAAGAGGCTCCAACATCTGATCGATGAACAGTAGAGGAAAATGGTCTTTCCGGTGGCATCGTTTAATCTATGGCACACCAACCCATGACCGTACGTGAAGAAATAAGCTTGTTCATTTCGTTCATCGCAACCGCTATACCCATTTTTCTGGGACAACTTGAGTCGGGCTCACCCATGGAGAATCTGAAATCAGATATATCATTCCGACATCCATCAACTTCAAACTTCTTTCTTGACAACTTCTTGCATGTTAGGATTATGGCGCCTTAGATATTATCTTCACCATGTCATATTTTTAACCATTTTCTACAAGAAATCCTTTCTTTCCACCAAATTCTTCAATTCTTTTTCCTTTTCATAGGCCTCTTCTTTAGCTTCCTTTTCTTTCCTTTCCTTTTGGCTTCAAGTTCAGCTTCATCTTGATTCATTTTTAATACAAACTCAAAATGTTCGTCAAGTTCCTTCACATTTTATCCACATGATCAAGAAAACATTTATAGCTTATTAAAAGTTTTCTCTTTCTGTTTCTTATTCTTAGCTCAAAAGCCCTCTTCTTTGCTATTCATTTTTGTTTTGAATTAAATCTCATTCCAAAACCTATAAGGTTTGAATCCTTGGATCTTGTCTTCTTATCTCTTACATCCTCCTTTTGATATTCTCAAAATGGTCATCTAACATGTTTACTTGAGCCGTTCATGTCTGGTTTCCACACCAGGTTTCTTGCCAACATCTTCATCAATTAACTCATCATATAAGGCATCAAGGGCACCTATTTATGGTTCATTATGTTGTGGAAATTCAGTCTTTTTGTTCAAAATTTCTCTGACCATGCTTTCTTTTTAAGGTAGTCGTTGCGGTTGTCTTTTATCTTTAGAGCATCAGCAGGATTATGCTCCCTTACAACATCATCACCAGGCATAAATTGCCTCAACGGAACAACATCTATAGGTTCCTCATTCATAGGAACATCTTTTACGGGCTCAGAAGTATCTGATCTTTTCCTTTTCTTGCATGGTGGACTACATTTTCTAGCCATTCTTTTATAGTCTTGATTACTTTTTCAACAATAGCTTCTATAGTTTTCTCAACTTCTATATTTTCATCTTTTTTTATCATCCATTTTAAATCATTTAGAGATTCAAGGATCTCTTAAGGTATTTCTTCTTCACCCAGCATCTTTACTTCATCTTTTAATTGTTTCTCTAAATTGGCTTGTTCAAGCAGGATCTTTTGTTCTTT
The DNA here is from genome assembly GCF_021521415.1 of Bidens hawaiensis. Taxonomy (NCBI): domain Eukaryota; kingdom Viridiplantae; phylum Streptophyta; class Magnoliopsida; order Asterales; family Asteraceae; genus Bidens; species Bidens hawaiensis. The sequence continues at coordinate 1,570 of NW_027503971.1, read as the reverse complement.
AATCTCATTCTCTATCAACACAAAGTACAAGAACAATTGTTCATACATTTGTTACATTCATAGTTCCAACATTGTCTTGGCCCTAGTTTTAGATTCATCTACATTTAGGAATTGATCCCCATATGTAGGTATAAAATATATGACTGGCTTCTCAAGGTTCTCATCAGTGACTGAAGCTTTTCTCTTGTTCTTTATTTTCTCTTGTGCTTCAGCACTTTCCGACTCATCAGTGTCAGCAGCTGAAAGAGGAATATTATTAATTTCATTAAAAAGTTCTTCCAACTCATCATCCATCACTCCTCCTTCCATAATCTCATTCTCACAAGATTCTTGAGATACATCCACATCCTCTTTTACTTCTATTTCATTCATGTCCACATCACTCACTACATCTTCCATCATCTCATCATCAGTCTCATACTCAGCACCAATAAAGCTTATGGCACTCTTCCCCTGTTTTGGTGCATCTGAGGTCTTTTCAACAACAGGTCTTTGTAATTTTAGTGATTGAATCTCCTTAAGTGCCTTGTTTAAAGCTACTTCCAACTCTTTGTTCTTGAACTTCGGTGTGTCATTCTTCATGGTTAGCATAAAGTTCCTGGTAAGTAGATCAGCATAGAATTCTTGTGAAATGTAGGGTTATGTGGTAGAGGGTTCAGGTGAATGCGTTGGGGTTAGATGGAATGTTTCATGAATGGGTGATTGGGATGGGGAAATATGGGGAGCTTCAAGGTCTGGGTGTTGTAGGGATAAGGAATGATCTGAAGGTTCATGGGTAGGGGATTCATGTTGAGATGAGGTAGGTGAAATAGGCTGGTTAATGGGTTCAGTGATGAAGGTTTCTTCCATTGGTGAATGTGGGGTAGATAAAATATATGGTGATTGTGGTGGTATATGGTCAGGAGATATAGGTGGAGAATTAGTGTAAAATAAGCGATTTACATGCTAAAAACAAATTAGGAAAGGAAATCGGACAACGAATATGTGCAGATAGCCCAATGCGTCGCGCGATGGAGGTGATGGTGGCAGCCACGCGGCGCTCCGGCCTTAATATGATGAAATTTTCATTTTTGGCAATATAGGTCCTTGTAGTTTGAGAATTGGACAATTAATGAATCTTTTATGAAGTAATTAAGGAATAAGCAGTCTGTAGAACATGAAGGGCCTAAAGTGAACATTATAAACTTACTTACTTAAAAATACTTGATTTTTAATAAATAACAAAGATCTAAAATGTTTCCGGGTCGGGTTATAAACAAACGAATACGGTTTGAAAAATCCGAGATGTTACACACCAAAAACTTGTAAGGCCTCGACAAAATAGTCTTCCTGTAAGAAATTGTGTTCACTACTTCTTGATACCCCATCTGCATCATACATCCCTTTACCATCCTCTCATCTAACTCAACAGGATCTGTCTCTAAGTCCCCAAACTCCAATACTCGTCTAATTAACTCTTCGGTAATGAAAATCTCTTTACCCTGCACCTTAGACTTTATCCGATCTCCAGCGTCCTGAGCATTCTTCCAGAACTCTTTGATTATCTGCTCGTACAAATCACACAGTATCG